>NC_141164.1:94480342-94634414 GCF_053477565.2 Lygodium microphyllum
CCAAGATGAGCATTATCACCATTTGAGAAGGATTGGACCAAGTGTAACTTCTTGAGTGTTGCTCATGATTATTTTGAAGGTACTCTTAGTATGGACCTTGAAAACACTAAGGCAATCTTGGAGCGTTCTTGTCCTAAAGGCGTGTTATAGATGGGTAGTCTATTGTCGGGTTTCACTCATGCTATGCTCACAGAGGAGTATCACTGATCAGTAGGACACTGGGGGACTTTCTACTCTTCGTATGAGAGGTTTTTTCCCCCAGATTTATTCTCTTTTTTTTATATGCCTATGTTACACATTTATGGGTACTTATCGTATTGTACACACTTCGGGTGTGAATACCCTCTTACAACCCTAAGGTTTAAGGGTTGTACCTTGTACTTTCATCTTACACTTTCAATCTATTGCATTGGGTGTCGTGCTTCACTCTCCACATTGTCTACTCCACTCTCAACAGAGCTTCGATCCTCTCCACCTCTCATATTTGGTATTAGAGCTCAACCACAACTCAGCAGATCCTAGAGCCATTGCCTCCAGCTTCTTTGCTGTTGTCAACAGCTCCACTATCTCCAGTAGAGCCACCAACCAGTTTGCCTTGCCAGGCTGCACCATATCAAGCTCCGTGTTAGTCTGAACGTTACCCGAACCGCTAGCCAAGACACATAGCGCCAACAACGCTGCCATTCCGTCTCCCTGCGCCCTTGGTCTCTGCATCGCCCCTGGTCAGCAAGGCCGCCCATTTGCCTTGTCACTTGTGTTGCATGCACCCAATACTGAAGCCGCCAGCGCTCCGCTTGTGTCTAGCGCTGTGCCCGCGTGCAGTGCCGCTAGTGCCGTCCATGTGGACCCTCTATGCTCTGTCCCTGCGCGCACTTGCCGCTTGTGAATGGGGCCGCCCGCGCCTGTGGCCAGCGACGCCTGTGCATGCGCTCCTCTTCTGCCGTTGACCTGCGCCTGAACCTCCGCCCGCCACTGGCTTGATTGGTTTTTGAGGGTTTTTTTTTTTGGAGAAAAGAAATTATTACTTTTTTATTCGAGATTCATCTTTGGAAAAGGGGCTTCTGCCCGGGCAGGCAAAAAAGTTTGAATATGTGTCTGGGACACGATTGATGTAAAAATTTCTTCGCAAATGAGTCACAAAATTTGGGGCTTTTGGGTTTGTATATGCAGAGCAGTTGTAGTCTGAAATAGACTGTTTTTGAGCATTTTGGGGCTTTTGCTTCTACCGTGTTGTTGAGCATTAAATGCACCTTGGATTGCGTGCATTATAGACAGTTTTGATAGAGTGTACTTCAGTTTGCTAATTGTAGCAAGCTATTTGCTGTAGTTTCTGGAAATTTTGAGATTTCTAGGTTGGTCGAGCTAGGACATTGCTCTTTTGCTCTTTTTGGCATTGATTATCATGGAAAATCAAGGAGGTGATGTATTTACCTATGTATCCAAGGAGGACAGGTTGGATGGAAATAACTATTCACTCTGGTCCTTCATGATGAAGAATGTGCTGATTGTGAAGAATCTTTGGGACTATGTAAGCGAATAAGAAGTTAGGCCTGGAGTTGTGGCTCCTACTACTCCTCCAGCAGGACATGGACAATGGGCAACTCAGCCCATTCAGCTTGCTCTACTTCAGCCACTTCCCTAACGATCAGCAACTCAAAAGGCATGCGATACACGGGATACATAGGCTTTGTCACTGATTGCATTGGCAGTTCAACGGTCTATTATTCCTCACATTCGGTTTGTAGCTTCTTCACAAGAAGCTTGGCTGACTTTGGAGCAGATGTTTGGTAGTAAGAATGAGACTTGCATCGCTTTCCTAAAGAAAGAGCTTGAGATACTGAAGATGGATGAGGGTGATTCTATGTAGGATCACCTAAACAAAATTCAGGACTTGCGTGAGCAGCTTATGAATGTTGATGAGTATCACTCATATGCACAACTGATATCTACTACATTGAATTCATTGCCGCCCTCGTACTTGGCCTTTCATAGGGCCTTGAACCTCACCATGAGGATTGCCCAATAGCCGATTACTTTTCTTGAGTTGGTCAATTCACTCTTAGAGGAGGAGCAGACAAGAAGAAACAGGGGGTGTAGATGTTATAGCCTCTAGGCAGGCTTTTATTGCACAACAGAAGGGCAAGGGCAGCCGAGCAAAGAATGCTCCGTAGAGCTCTGGGAATTTAGGTACTTCACAGGGTAATATGAAACAAGGGTGCATGTAAGTCAAGAAGGGCAAATGCCATTATTGCAAGAAGCCAGGCCACTACATCACTGAGTGTAGAAAGCACATAGCCAAGGAGAAGAAAAAGGAGTCAGGGATGTCTATTTCTGATGCTCCTTCCACTGCTACTAAGGTAGCGCCTTTGTTGCAGACCCGGACTATTGTTTTTATACATGCAGTTATGACTCTTCTTGGGCTGATAGAGCATTTAGCTCTATTGAGGATGTAGACACATGGTTTTTTGACAGTGGTGGTTCTAGGCACATCACATCTCGCAGAGATTTGTTTGCTTCTATTGATGCAGCTCCAGTTGGCAAGTCTGTATAGTGTGTCAACAATGCATCATACCCTGTTAGAGATATTGGGGAGATTGTGCTCATAGCCATTGATAGCTCTATTCTCTGCCTACACGATGCTTTGTTTGTGCCAGGCATAAATAAGAAATTGCTATCTATTTCTTCTTTGGCACGGTGTGGTTTATAGGTCACCTTTGATGATGACAAATGCATGGTGCGAGATAAGGAATACATGACTTTGGTCTTGACTGGCACTCTATGTCATGGGTTGTATGAGTTTGATGCTCTTTTAGTTGATCAGTCGGTATATTTAGTGTCCACTCTTACTCCTGCTATGTTACAGACGGAGTTATGGCATGCTTGCATGCGGCATGTAAACTATGGTAGCTTGATGCTTATACAACGTACCCATATGCTAGATGGATTACCTCTCTTTGAGCATCGGTTTTCGTTTTCCCATGATGTTGCTTTTAGAGCCACAGCCAGATTACAGTTAGTGCACTCAGATGTATGTGGCCCTATGTAGACAAAGTCATTGGGTGGATGTTATTACTTTGTGACTTTTATTGATGGCTTTACTTTTTACTAGCTCCTGCTGGGTCTATTCTTTAGTGAAAAGTTAGAAGTGTATGATGCATTATTGGCTTTTGCAGCACTTGTTGAGAACCGATCTGGTTGTAGGGTAAAGACTCTCCGTTCGGACGGACAGGGGGAATATATGTCCTCTATGCTAATCATCAATTCACTATTGCTTATACTCCACAGTAGAATGGGGTTGCAGAGAGGAAGAATGAGTCACTCATGGAGATGCAAGATGTATGCTGAAAGCAAAGAGTTGCCACATAGTTTTTGGATGGAAGCCATTATGTGTGCTTGCCATGTTTTGAATAGATGCCCCACCAAAGCATTAAAGAATATCACTTCTTTTGAGGCTTGGAATAGGCGGAAACCTTCTGTTGGGCACTTTCATACTTTTGGGTGTCTTGCATATGCACACATTCCCAAGGTACTTTTGGGTCAAATGCATTTTTGTGGGGTACAACAGTGAGAGCAACGGATATAGACTATATGATCCTATCTCTAAAAAGGTATTTGTTAGTAGAGATGTACTTTTCAACGAAAAATCAGAATTATTCTTTGCTGGTTTTGACACATATCAGGCTGCCAGTGATGTATTTGAAGGGCTGCTGCCCATTTCATTTGGTGATTCAGTTGGAGTTTTAGCAAGTGAACTTAATGTTCAGCCAGTTGCTCTATTGGAAAATGCAGAAAATCAGCCATTGGCTGATCTGAATATTTAGCAAAGTGCTGAATCTGAAATTCAACAAGAGCTTGTGCAGAGTCATGAGGCAAGACAAATGCCTAGGTGGTATTTACAGACTATGAAAGATAGTCATTTGGATGCTCCCATGGTTGGTTGTACTAGAAGGCAAGCTCGTATGCATGATATTGAACATACCATGGAGTTTATTATGGCAGCATATACAATTGATAATGAGGAGCCTCAATGTTTTGAGGATGCACAACATAATGTGCATTGGTTGGTAGCAGTGCAAGTTGAGTTTGATTCCATCATTAAGAATCAAACATGGGATTTGGTGTCTTTGCCTATTGGGAAGAAAGCCATTGGAACAAAATGGGTCTACAAGCTGAAACGGAATGCAGACAGATCCATTGACAAATATAAAGCCAGGCTTGTAGCCAAGGGCTATGCACAGAAGAAAGGCATTAACTATGAGGAGACATTTGTTCCTACCTCTTGCATGACTACTATCAGGTCTATGGTTGCTTTGGCTGCCCATTATGGATGGATTGTGCATTAGTTAGATATAAAGACTATATTTTTACATGGGTAACTTTATGAATAAGTACATATACAACAGCCCATTGGTTTTGTAGTTGAGGTATCCGAACACTTGGTTTGCAAGCTGAAAAAGGCTTTATATAGCTTGAAACAAGCTCCTAGAGCTTGGTACGCAAAGATTGATGCCTTCTTACCCAGTCAAGGGTTTATAAACAGATCATCAGAGTCTACTCTTTATGTATTTAAAGAGGGGGGATCCATATTGATCATTTGTCTATATGTTGATGACCTTTTTTTTTTACAGGGACACATGCTGATTAGATTTCAGCATTTAAACAAAATTTGTAGCAAACTTTTGAGATGTTAGACTTGGGGTCTTTGCATTATTACTTGGGCATTCAGTTCATACATGATGCTAGAGGTATTGGTTTATCACAGTTAAGATACATTGGTAAACTCCTTGAGAGGTTTGGCTTACAGGATTGCAAGCCAGTTTGTACACCAATGGAACATGGACTGAAGCTCTCATTGCATGATGACAGTGATTTATTTGATATACACACATATGCTCCAATTGTTGGATGCCTTATCTACCTATGTAACACTAGGCCGGACATACAATTTGCAGTTTTAGCCCCGAGCAGATATATGCATCAGCCACGCATGTCACATTGGCAAGTTGTCAAGCGTGTTTTCCGTTACTTGCAGGGTACTGGATCTCTTGGATTGCTTTATGCCAAGGGGGGACCATTGCATTTACATGCTTGTAGTGATTCTGATTGGGCTGGCGATTATGATTCATGCCACTCCACTAGTGGCAATTGTTTCTTTCTTGACTCATCTTGCATATCTTGGCTTAGCAAGAAACAGTCCACTGTTGCCACATAGTCATGTGAAGCTGAATACAAGGCAGCTTTCACTACCAGAGTTGAATGTGTATGGCTTAGACGCTTGCTAGCTGATCTGGATGTATCTGACGGAGCCTACTTCTTTGTTCACTGACAGTCATAGTACCATTGCACTGGCATGGAACCTAGTGTTTCATGCATTCTCGAAACACATTTAGATACATTATCTTATTATTAGAGAGAGGCTACATGTAAGAGATATCAGCCTTGTCTATTGTCCTACCACTAGTAATGTGGTAGACATCTTCACCAAAGCTCTTCCTCGTGACAAATTTGAAGCATTTCGCAATGCTTTAATTTGATCTCCTTTGGTGGTGGATGACCCTTGTATTTTGATCACTCTTCACTCCAGGGGGATTTGTTGGGTTTCACTCACGCCTATGCTCACAGAGGAGTGTCGCGGATCAGTAGGACAGTGGGGCACTTTTTACTCTCCATACGAGAGGTTTTTTCCCCTAGATTTATTCTCTTTATTTTATGTGCCTATGTTACACATTTACATGCACTTATCGTGTCGCACACAGTTCGGGTGTGAACACCCTCTTACAACCCTAAGGTTTAAGGGTTGTACCTTGTACTTTCATCTTATACTTTTAGTCTATTGCATTGGGTGTTGTGCTTCACTCTCCACACTGTCTACTCCACTCTCAGCTGAGCTTCGATCCTCTCCACCTCTCACATCTATGAAGTGTTATATACTTTGGCATTGCCTCTTGGAGGAGCAAGGAATTCTAGGTATAGATAGCAAAGATAGAGTAGACCTTCAAAAACGTTGGGTGATGTTTGTGCTCCTTGTCGTTTTTTGCAATTGCAAGATCGAAAAGAGCCTTTCATGGTGATTTATGATGTTGTCATGGGACGGGTGATTTGCAGCAACATGGTCATGAGGTGGCCTGTCAGAGCTGTATACTCAAGGCAGGGGACTTGGAGTTTTAGCTATGACAATGGGGATTTAGTTATCTTTCCCCATAGCCATGCTGCCTATGACAATGGTCTTAGCTTATTCTCACCATAGTCACATGGGATGGGAAAGGGGAATGGGCACAAGTACATGGGACATTGGATGGCCATGGATTGCCATTGCCTGTCAAGTTCACTGGGTGGTCACATAGGATAGGCATAGGGACAGGAAACCAGGACAAAGGACCCAAAAATGGCCATTCCCTGCTACTGAGCCTGTTTCCAAATCCATCTGCGTCTGATCATGTACAATAAAAACAGTATAGATACTTTAACTATGGGACCATCTCCAGCTTGCTCCACATGCTGTTTCAGTGGCAGATTCCTTTGAGACCTTTAATTGCCTTGAGCTCGATTTTAGGGACTTTGCAAGACAAAGGAGTGACAAAGTCCTTCTGAGGTAAGGCTTGCTTCTCTTATCTTTGCGATCCTCCTTCATGGTGCATGATATGATAGAGAGAAGGGAGGTGAAGTCTTGCATTGTGAAGGGCAACTTGTTGCAGCATTTTGTCTACTGATTAGTACTAAAGTCGTACTTGAGTGTGTATCTAACTTTGAAGGTATGCTAATTAATCTGTCTTTGCTACTGCTTAGTGCCAAATTTACAAATCAAGCGATGAATTCAAGGTATAATTGAATGATTAGCTGTGCTCTCAACTGTACTCGTTGAGGGAACCTACTAATAATAAAAAATGAACAATTCTGTAATTGCCACAGAGTGGGCAACATTGATCATTATTTGTTTTTCCACTGTTTTGAATTATAAAATAAAGGAAAACCTTTCATGTTGAGGGGAAAACCTTTCATGTTGAGGGTTTCTACACATGCATGCACATGTGCACATTGACTTGTGGCATGTATGTACACACACACATACACACCATGAATAAAAAAGATGTTTATTTTCTGCAAAGTTTTCCTTTCTTAGTACTATATTATTTTACACAACAATGCTATCTTGTACTAGCTATTACTCTCTAGTTTCTGTGATCTGTCATGTGGATATGATGTTGATTTCCGTTGCATGACTGGGTGTTGAACAGGGCTTGTGGGTGTTATGAGGCTCATGAAGTGCGGAAATTGTCTGCTGAGTTACTGGGTCGTTGCCTTCCTAGTGTAAGATTTGTGCCATCATCTTATTATCAAAGCAATAAGTTTGCATCAAAGTTTGTGGATGTCAGTGCAGCTTGCAGATGGTGAATATAAAAGATTGATATGTCCTCATGGTTTTCTTACAGGCCTCTATCAAGCATTATGTAAGAAATAATGGAGCATAAGCTTAAGGGTTTCTTGAACCTAGTGGCATGATTAAGTGGTGGCTGATTCATCTTTTACTTGAGCTCATGTGAACTTGAGCATTGTTCTTGTTACATGCTTTTAAGCATAAAGGTGGTCAATGAGCTAAAGACTTGGGTTAATGGGTGGTGCATTAGTGTTTGAATTCTCTTGGAACACGTGGCTTCTGATTGATTCAACCTATGCATATGTCTTCTAGATTTTATAGCTACCAAAACATGAGATCACCCATTACTAATCTGGGTCAAGCAGACTTGAGCTCTAGACCCTCAACTTCACAATCCTTTTCTAGTTTGTAAGGTTCCTTGGGTGTGAGACCCACCACTTCAACTCTATTTCTAGGATGATAAAGAGAGCTGTTAAGTGGTTTCATCAACTGAGGTCTGCAGATAATTCACTGTAGTTCCATTTTCAGCACGTCTCTTCAACATGGCACTAGTAGAGGGTTTTCCACACACCTAGAGTGGAATACAATTACTGCATTCACAAATTGCATGATCGCATGGATTAACAAATTACAGGATGATCATGGTTGGGACATATCTTAATCAAGCTATATAAATCAGCACTTATGGTGGAGCCTAGCAGTCTAGCTGAGAAGGAGGTTCATTGGGCCCATGGATAAGCTAACACTACATCATATGCATACGTTGAGGATTCTAGTTTAGGCACATGGCCCCAGATTTTATTGGTGCTTTGCGTTTCTGCATAGCTTTTGGATACAATGCCACGAAATCAACTTCTAGAGAGGCTATTAGACTCTTGTGATTCCATCAGAGATTGTGGGGGTTGTTCCAGTGTGAGAGAGGGGTGAGCTGAGTGTGTTATCGGTAAATTTTGAGAGGAGCTACAGAGACAATGTAGTTGAAGCAAGGCTGACTGGTTTCCCTGACAGCTTTTTGGCATCTACATAGTTGAGATTATTGGGTTTATAGAGAGAGGCATGACTCAGAGGACTGTTGGTAACTTTACTACTCTATGTAAAATGAGTCATCATGATATGGCTCAGGAGAGATTATAACACCACATGGATGCATGAGATGACTTTTGCACATGGATGGTGCATGATTAAGTACAAAGGCAGCTAGGTGGATGTGACAATGTTATGGTATACGTAGGCAGAATTACTTTGACTAGTTTGCAGCAGGCCTGATCCTGGTGGAAACTCTATTCTTGGCCTTCACCTATACTAGTTTGAATCCATGGTCTCTCACAATTCCTATGAAGCAATCAGGCGAGACATATTACCATGTTGGGCCCTAGAGTCATTGTGGAGTATTTGCACACGATGACCACCCGTCATCGTATGGTGCAGTACTTCATTGGTTCTTGGAGCTTGGGCTCGACCAAAGAAAGATTAGCACCCTTCTACAATGATTAGGACTCCCTGAATTCAGGGCCCCAGGGCTGCCTAACGCCATGATGGAGACTGATAAAAGACTGGACATTTACTTTTATTGTTAAGGAGGATGGCCATCTCCAGCGAGAACCTAGGCAACATTCATTCGATGCTCCCCTCTCTGTGTAGGTGCCGCGTGTAGTGTCACTATCTAGAAGAAATCAATAAGTTATGAGTGGCACCCTCCTCTTTGTGTAGTGCCAGCCTATAGTAGTGATGTGTGGAGCCTCTGAATCTCAACTAGGAACTGGTCCAAGTGGCATTCGTGTGGAGACTCCATAACTAGTCTGAGCGAGGTTTCTCCTCCAAATAGCGTGGGGTATCTCTCTAGCTACCTGTGCCATGGTGAATCTCCCAACAAATGTAGTGAAAGTGATCCCTAAGTAGACATATGAGCCCGCAACCTCCTCCTATCGAGCTCCTAGAGTGAAGACTGATCTCTTCCTCACTAGGGCTGATGTGTTGAAGATCAAGATATTGGTTTCCCAAGATTAATCATCAATCCACGTTGTGTATAAAAGTCATGAAGGGCATGGAGATGTTGCTGTAGACCCTCTTGTGATTCAGAGACGAGATCAATATCATCAGCATAAAGCATAATGGAGACAAGTATACCTGCTATCTCCACCCCATTGCCGCCGCCTCAAGTGATGTGATTTTCTATCTTGTCGATGTAGAGACTGAAAAGTGTGGGGGAGAAAGGACATCCCTGCTTCACTCCAATGGTGCTAGAGACCATGTCTGCAAGTCCTCCTGGGCATCCCGAGAGAGAGAGAGAGAGAGAGAGAGAGAGAGAGAGAGAGGGGGTGATGACTTGCTTCAGCCCTTTCCAAGCATCGAATCTCTAACGGCAATTATTTCTTTTGCACCACTACTGTGGAATCGGCCCGTTATCGATTTATTTCTTGCCCTCTCGCTAAGAATATCGGGTTGCTCTTGTCAGCGGTTTGGCGAGCAGTGGTTGGTTTCTCGCTAAGCCCTTTTGATTGGGTTTTTGTATGGCCAAAATACCCCACACCGGCGCAGTCGCATATGAAGATCTTGTTTCACTTTCTTAGATATTGGGGATGCTGGCACAATTGGACCACTCGGAATGCCTTTCTTTTTGATTCGGCCTCTAATGTTCCGAGACATATTGCGAGGCTTAAAGGTCTCTTGCATTGGCAAATAGATCTCATTCGGCACTCTGACTTACTCCCTCGGGAAGACTTACTTCCTTGGCATATGGCAATTTTCTTTGCGTCTTTGCCATGATTTTTGTAACGCTTTTGTTGTTTAGTATTGAGATTTTACACACGAGGGCTTAGAGCCATCGTGTATCTTGTAATCATGTAAACTTGTACCTTTTTTTCGTAATTAATACAATTACCTTTTACGGAAAAAAAAAGAGAGAGAGCGAGAGAATTGGGCCATTTTATTTCGGAATGTGACAAAAATCCGGAGGTTTTGCAGCAATCTATAGATTTAGACATGGATATGCAAGATCACTATGCTCCCCACATACATTAGCAGCTTCAAGCTGATCCTGAGATGCCTCCCCAGCATGGTCGTGATGAAGGTAAAAAGGAGGTTTCTCAAGTGGGCCTTGAGCGTACTTCCCTTCCAGTTGACCGGAATGTGTCTTCTCGGGAAGATTCTTGGGTATCGGTAGTTAGACGTAATGCAAGACAAGCTGGTACTCTATGTGGATGACATGCTTTTAGCAGGGACCACTCATGAGGAGTTAGATGCTCTTAAGGCTCAGCTCAAGAAGAGCTTTGAGATGAAAGATCTGGGATATGCCTCTCATATACGTAGTATGCACATTACGTGCAATCGATCTCAGGGACTACTCTATTTGTCACATAGGGAGTACATTCATAAAGTTCTTAAGCGCTTCCGCATGCAGGATGTTAAGCCTATTGGCTGTCCATTACCTTCTCATGTGAAGGTTTCACATGCCGATTGTCCACAGACAGATGAGCAAAGGGCCGAGATGGCCAAGTTTTCCTATGCATTAGCTGTGGGTAGAGTCTTATGTATGCCATGATAGCCACCCGTCCAGATATTGCTTTTGCAGTTAGGGTTGTGGCACGTTATATGGCTAAACCTGGCAAGAAACATTGGGATGCCGTGAAGGGTATCATGAGGTACTTGAAGGGCGTAGCAGATACGTGTCTTTGTTATGGCAGCCAAGATATAGGAGTCATGGGGTACACTGACTCTGATTATGCAAGACATGCAGATAGTAGGAAGCTCACTTCTCTGGCTATGTGTTCACTTATGCTAGAGGGGCTATCTCTTGGATGTCCAGGGCGTAGAAGTGTACGGCCCTTTCTACTACAGAGGCCGACTATATTGCAGCCACAGAGGCTTGCAAGGAGGCTAACTGGTTAGGCCGTTTGATTGCAGACCTTGGTATGACAGATGCTATGCCTACACTGCTTTCGGATTCTCTAAGTGCCATTTAGCTGGCCAAGAATCCGGTCTTCCATGCGAAAATGAAACATATTGAGGTGAGGTATCACTTTATTCGCGAGGTCGTTGAGGACAGGCCTGTTGACCTTGTCAAGATTCCAACTGAGCAGAATCCTACAGACTTGCTTACGGAGAGTCTCACTACAGAGCACTTTGCCTTCCTCAGGAGATTGATGGGCATTGGATGAGATGACATCCTTTTCCTCATCCTGTTGTACATGTGTACACGTTGTACTGTCTTTTCTTTTTTCTCTCTCACTGGGGCAGATTCGCCTTTAAGTGGGAGGTTGTTGGGAGTAAAGGAGGCGCCTCCGCCTAGCCGCCCGTGTATTACTACACTGACAGTACCCGCCACTGCATACTGCAGGTGGCGGGCACCCATCACAGTCACTTATTCTTTATTCTTTTAGTGACAGTTTGAATAAAGGAAGGCCCGGCCACACATTGTGGTTATTGGAGTTCCCACTTTTGAGTCTCTCTTTCTCTTGGCTCTTACTCTCCATCCGCCATAGCTCTCACCGCTAAACTTCTTCCTCCTGGGTTCCATTTCCCTTTCGTAAAGCTCTAAATTTCTGATTCCGGATAAGGGACCAACAAAAAAACTCATTTTACACCCAGTTTTCATGTTTTGCGCGTGATCTTGTTGCTTTTATAAAGAAAGCTATAAAAGCTTGCTAAAACTTAACCACATTAAGAAAATAGCACGGGCAGCCAAAGCTATAGATGTAAAAGGGAAAGGAAAAGCGGTGGTTCAATAGTTTTCTCATTTCCGATTTATTATGAGAATTGCTTTATGGAATGTGAAAGGTATCTCTTTGCGTAGCAAGCAGTATCGGTTGTGGAAAGTTGTGTTTGCTGAAAAGTGGGATGTATTTTGTGCGGTGGAGCATAAACAGCATGCTTTGACTGCATCCTCCTATGTTTATAAGGATTATGTTGTTTTTTTCAGTGGTCAAGCTCCATATAAATGCGGAGTTATGTTGGCTGTCAAATCTTGCCTGCAACCATCCCTGGTTTCTCAAGACCCTCGAGGTCGATTTGTAATTTTGGAGATACTTTATGAGAGAGAGGTTTTGTGGTTGGTGGGTGTGTATGCTCCTTCCACGGTAAGGGAGCGTCGTCAACTTTGGGATGACCTGCGCTGCCTTTCCATGGCTCGCCAATGTTTTGTCATGGGCGACTTTAATGCATGTCTATCTAGGGATCAAGCTACTTCTCTGCACTCAGTTATGGATGGTCATGAGCGATAGGCTTGGGATGCCCTTGCAGCTGGATCTTTGAAGCAGGACATGTGGTCCTGGATGTATCCATCACAATTTGGTTATACCTATTGATCTTTGCAACATCCTAACACCTGGGCTAGATTAGATTGGATATATATTTGTTAGAGTGATTCCTTTCTTCCTGCAGTTATTGACATGTGGATGGAACGACAGCATGCCTAATTAGATCACTACCCTTTGGTCTTGGAAATGACCCATAGACCTGTTCATGTATTTAAGGCTCTTCTTACTCAGTTGCCACTTCGTTTTAATCAATCTTTTCTGTAGCAGAATTAGTTTTTGGAATATGTTCAGCAACTGATCACTTCCTTTAGCTTCAAGGTCCTATCTGGAGGGAGGAATGATGGGCTGTTTTTAGGGACAATGCCCGACAATTATCCCGTCAGTATGGTATTCAGTAGGCTTCCTCTTTACGAGCTGAATTGCAGAATGCCCAATCTTTATTGGCCCACTTCTTGTCTTTTAGTTAGTCAGGGGACTGTAATGATGAATTGATCACATGCATTGAATGGTTGAAAGGCAGGGTTCATTCTCTTCAAGAATAGGAATATGCAAAATACAAGCTTTTGGGCCAGAGTAGAAGCTTTATACGATAATAACTGCCAATCTCATCAATTCTTTGCTTGCCTGCACTAGAAATATCCTAGGGAAAATATTGCGCGCTTAATGGATGAACCGGGTGTTATGGTGACAGATCCGGCCTCCATCATTTGTATGTGTGTCGACTTTTATAAGTCCTTGCTGGGTCCGCAAGAGAATTCTTTTGATGCTGTCCTCTCTACTCGCCGCTATATTTGCTAGTTGGTAAGCAATCAAGTCAAACCAGAATGGGTGGACTTAATGGAGGCGGATATTTCACTAGATGAAGTGGAAGAAGTGCTATCCCATCTACCCTGAAGGAAAAGCCCTGGTTGCGATGGGCTTCTTAATGAGCTGTTTTCAGCTAATGTGTAGCAGCTTAAAGACCCATTGACTTGCCTGTGCCAGCAAGTGTGGAACTCTGGTATCATGCCATTCAATTGGAAGATTGTTGTCATTCGGTTGTTACCCAAGGTTCCCTCCCCTACCTCTTTGAAACAATGGAGATCTATTCCGTTATGGGTTCGTTATATAAAATCTTCTCCAAAATCATTGCGAACAGATTGTAGAAAGTTTTTCCGCACCTGGTTCATCCCGTCAATATGGTTTAATTAAAGGGGAATATCATCATAACATCTTGAATGTTCAACTGGGAATTGACTATGCTAAAGCTTCAAGATAGCAAGTAGTAATGCTTCAGCTCGATATTGAGAAGGCATTTGATCATGTTAGCTGGCCTTTTTTGCGGCAATTATTGTCAACAATGGGGTTTGGCCCTCGCATGGTTTCTCTTGTTGACACTATTGGTCAGGGAGCTGTAGCTCGTATTGCTCTTAATGGAGGGATCACGGAAGAAATTTCCTTATCTCGATCTTTTAGGCAAGGGAGCCCTCTCAGCCCTTTGCTGTTTTCTTTGGTCACTCGCGCGATGCTCTCATTGTTGGACAAGTTGGCTGATCAAGGTGAGATAGTTGGCTTGAATCTTCCCAGTGGTACTCAACTTGTGGGTCAATCTTTGGCAGATGATTCTTTTATGTTCCTTAAGGCTAATCGCACTAATGTTAATCGGGCAATGGTGGCATGGAATCTTTTTACTTTGGCATCTAGTCTTCATATTAATTCGCAAAAATCTACACTTCTCTCCTGTATGGAGATTGATCTGCAGGCCTTGGGCTGGCTTGGAATTGTGATCCCAAAGGGAAATATAACTAGACACTTGGGATATCCTATTGGGGTGGAGGTAGCACCTCGGGCTTTACTGGATTGGATGGCCTCTTAGATTCATGACAGGTTCATATACTGGAAATCTCAAGGCTGGCCTTTACATGTTAGACTGAAAGTTGCTCAAAGTATTATGATCAGTATGATATCGTTCTTTTTGCCACTCCTTCCCTGGACTAAGAAGTCCCTTTTGGGACTTGTTCAGCCTATTAGGTTTATGTTGTGGAAAAAGAAGGGGTATCGGTTAGGCCAGGTTTGGATTTTGTGGCAGCATGTGACTACCCCTAAACGAATGGGGGAGCAGCCCTGTTGGATGTTAATTTGAATATGAAAGCCTTGAGGTTGGCCCTTTTGCAGGCGTTATGCGTACAGAGTCATCCTTGGTTGGACATTGCAAATTTTTTCATCGAAAAGACTGGCATCTCTTATGGTAATACGATTATTTGTGCCTGCTGGTGGCATGTGCTCAACTCCTCGAGGCCAATTAAGACCACCCAATCTTTTCTCCTTTCTCATTTGATTGCATCTTGGTAGGAGATCTTACGTTTTTTAATTTGGCGCCCTCTTGAGATTTACAAGGAGGCAAATTCACTGCAAGGAGAGGTCTTAGCCTCCTCCAGGTTGTTGGATTGGCCGGACAAAGATTTGCATAGACTCAAGTTTAATCGGATGGCTCGTTTGGGGTTGCAGACAGTTTTTGATGGTGTTATTCCTGGGTAGTCCTGTCTTTCCTCTTTTCGGCGTATTCATCAACACTTTCGGGTACCCCGTGGATATTGTGATATCTGGTCATACAGGTCACACCTTAGAGGTTCTCTCCTTTACCAGTGCTACAGCCATTGTGTCCATGGCGTGACTAGAAGTTTGTGATTCTGGATGATTTTGAGAAGAGGTCTGCAAACCAGATATACCATCAAATGGTGGAGGCCAAGAGATGGGCCACTACAAAGGTGAATAAATTATGGCATATTAGGGACGGCAAAAAGAAGTGGTAGGAAAGATTCCTTCATTTTTGGAAGTCTAAGGTTCCCTATCAGGGGAAAGTCTTCTTGTGGAGACTGCTGATTGGTGGTCTTCCAACTGGAGAGGTGCTGTGTGCCCGAAAGATCTCTGCTGGTGGTTGTGTATTTTGCACTACATGTGATGAAACATTGCTTCATTTTTTTGCCTTTTGTCCAATAGCGCGACAGATCAGACGTTTTATTTCTCGCGTCTGGCTCTCGGCGACTCAGCTCTGGATAACAGCCCGGCCATGGATTATGGGAAACCTGCCCTTTCGTGCCTTCTTTGCATTCTAATTATTCATGCCTGTTCCAGTTCCTTAGATGGACTGCCTTGTGGCATATTTGGCGAACCCGGAATGCCTTTCTTTTTGATTCGGTCTCGGGCATCCATGGTCATGTGGCCTGTATTCGAGGTTTAGTGCTATGGCAGATTTCTTCTATGATATCAGCTGACCTGGTTCTTCCTGACATTGCTGTCCACTGGCTGGCCATTGTTCTCTCTACACAAGCACTGTGATTTTCTCTTTGTGACTTAGTCCTAATAGTCTTTCGTCACTTTCTTTGAGGACCTGATGGTCTGATGCAACAGAATGTACACACACACACACACACACACAGAGAGAGAGAGAGAGAGAGAGAGAGAGAGAGAGAGAGAGAGAGAGAGAGAGAGAGAGAGAGAGAGAGAGAGAGAGAGAGAGAGAGAGAGAGAGAGAGAGAGAGAGAGAGAGAGAGAGAGAGAGAGAGAGAGAGAGAGAGAGAGAGAGAGAGAGAAGATCTTATTTCACTTTTTCAGATATTGGGGATGCTGGCACATTTGGACCACGCGCAACGCTTTTCTCTTTGATTCGGCCTCTAATGTACCCCGACATATTGCCAGGCTTAAAGGGCTCTTGCATTGGCAGCTGGATATCATCCGACACTCCGACTTGCTCCCTCGTGAGGATTTGCATCCGTGGCATATGGCAATTGCCTCTGGGTCGTTGCCATGATTGGTGTAACTTTTTCAGTGCATTACTACGGGGCTTCCCCACACGTTGGCCTAGGGCCCTCGTGTATCTTGTAATCAGAAAAAAGAGAGAGAGAGAGAAAGAGAAAACCTCTTCACATGATGGCTTTGTGTCATCATGTATCTTGTAATCCAGTAATCTTGTATTTTTTTCGTAATTAATATAATTACCTTTTACGAAAAAAAAGAGAGAGAGAGAGAGAGATTATATGGCATATCGCCAAGAGGACAATCACTAAGAGCATGAGGAGACATTTTGTTGGCCCCTTCACTAGACAAGAAGCTTGCCAAAGCTCTTGCAGCCTTGCCTTTAAGCAATTGCCCAAGAGATGATGGGTTGAACAGGACCTTTTCCAGCTACTGGGATCTTCCATGTTGGTAGCCTAGTGTCTCTAATACTGTATTCACCAATCATGGGAAGTCCGGTTTGGACCAAAGTTGTCATTTTCAGGTAGAAACACATCATATAGTCTAAACACGTGTAATACAAATAGATTGATATATTGAAAGCAAGAAAAAGAGCATTGAGTTTTTCAGTACTTGTAGCTTTTCATTGCTCTTAAGGATCATCCGTTTCCTCAAAAGGATCGTTGGGTTGTTGCTATCTTGAGATTGTGAGGAGCCCATCAACCTTGTGCCCATTTCCTCCAATTTGACACAATTTTTATAAACTCCATGAAAGGCAATTGTGACTCATGGATCCTCCATAAATATCTTGGCTAGTCACATAAATATCACCTTTAGAAAATAGAATTATCCAACAAGAAGTCCTCCACTTGAGGGGTCGCAAAGACTGCTAGAAGAATGTCCCCTACCGATCCGAGTCTGAGAGGTGCTTGTATCTGTCGGCCGATCTGGTGGAACTCCCTCCGTCACGGCCTCAAATCAGAACTCGAGCTCCCCTAAGCCCTTGTAGTCTTTGTCTCTAAGCCTCCTATGAAAGCTCCTGGAATGCAAATCAATCTCCCATTGATACAACAACCTATAAAGAGAATCTCCCCCATGATAAGTATGTCCTCTGTCCAAGAGTGTGGCTGAAGTCTAATCTCAAAAGGTGATTGAGGAGAAGAGGTTGCCTTCTCTTTTCTCCGGCTGTAGTGGGCGGTAGTTGGTGAAGCTTTGATAATAAAGATCTTTAATCTCTAATAATAACAGCTGCAAATCTGACCTCAAAGCTCCTCCCTAACTTCTTGATCCTGATCTCCTACAAAATCCAATGGATGCTGGTCTTGCATGGTCCTCCATGTGCAATTGTCATAGCATGTAGCCTCCCTATTAGAAGTTTCTTCCAAGGCTCATCACCTCAAAGCAAACCCGTGACAAGGAGCTTAGCCATCAAGGCTTTCCTCTAGCTGGCTGCATCTATGATCAACAACCCTCCCATGGATCTAGGCTGTATGCAAGGTTGTCAGGTACGAAATGTACGATATGGTATGGTATGATAAATATTGTACTAATTGGTACCTTATGATTTTATAAGGTATGGTACGATATTAGTACGAAAAGAAAAAACAAAAGCTTGGTTATTTTGGATTATAGATAATAGAGCACATGTTTAGAGCTAAAATAGCAATGCCACTTGAGTTAATAGGATGAATACATGAGGATAACAAGGAAAAATCTCACGCACAACATGTGCAATGCGCTACTAGAAGACAGATGGGAATGTATATGTAATACATCAAAGAACAAAGCAAAGTTTAGGGTGGATGGACAAATAGGCTCTTCATTTTTTTTTTGTGTGTGTGTGTGTGTGTGTGTGTGTGTGTGTGTGACGAGAGAGAGAGAGAGGCTTGGCAGTTAGTTTGGAGAGAGAGAGAGAGAGAGAGAGAGAGAGAGAGAGAGAGAGAGAGAGAGAGAGAGAGAGAGAGAGGAGGGGAGGGGAGGGATGCTCTTGGAATTGCATACTCATCTTGGAAGTTGGGAGAGAGAGTGTGTGTGTGTGTGTGAGAGAGAGAGAGAGAGAGAGAGAGAGAGAGAGAGAGAGAGAGAGAGAGAGAGAGAGAGAGAGAGAGAGAGAGAGTGTGTGTGTGTGTGTGAGAGACGGATCGCGATGGCGGGGAGTTCGTTTGCGCTGGCGCCGCCTGTGTTTGACGACCTGCAGAAGGTCGTCTGACCTGCCCCGTTTCGCCCTCCGCTTCCTCCTGGGCCCTGCCAGTACGTCTGACCCTGCGCCTGCGAGTCCGTCTGGCCCTCCTGCGCCCGTCTGGCCCTGCGTGCGCCCGTCTGGCCCTCCTGCGCCCGTCTGCCCTCCTGCGCCTGTCTGGCCCTCCTGCCGCCGCCCCTCTGACCTGCGGGCTTGGCGCCGCCCTGCTCTCTCGCCTGTCGCTACCCCCTGCGCCCCTTCGTCGTCCCCTTGCGCGCCTTTCGTCTTTGACCCACCTGCGTGCTGCACCGCCCTGCCCTGTGATTTCTTCGCCTTCCTGCCCTGCGCGCCGCCTGGCCCCTTCCTCCAGGGCAGCGCAAGCTTGACTGGATCCTGCGCGAAGCTGGGGACCAGCAATACGTCCCTGCGCAAGATCGACCTCACCTAACCTAGCTCGTCCTCTGCCAGGACGCGTGTGAAGACAGCAGTATGGCTGGCCTGGATTTGGATTTTCTTGACCGGACGGTGGCAGCCCTTGGCCCTGATTCCGATGCAGAGAAGCCGGAAGATATGGTGCCATGCACGGAGGAGTTACCGCCGAGTTTTGAACAGCCGCCTGCCGGCAAACGCTCCAAGCATACGCCTGATGAGCCAATGAGTCCTCCGGAACGCTCCTATGCGCAAGTGGCCTCTGATCCTGTGGATTCGCAGGAAATTGACTGGGAGCATTTGCTGGACTTCGCCAATACTCTGCTTGGTGATTATGTCCAGCATAATATCGAATCTTTTTCTGTTGCGGGAACGGATGATGTGCTGGAAGCCACGGTGGACCCCAAATCAATCTTGCGATCCTTCTCGGTGTTCTATGTTCGTGCAGTTATACTTTTCTTCACTGGCAGGATCCCAGTGCTTTCGCACATTCGCCAGTGGATGCACCATCTATTGCAAGGGGAGTCTGTTGAGGAGATCTTCCTTGGACCTCGCGGGTTTTATGAGGTCCTGCTGAAATCAGAAACGCATCGCGCTGAGCTCCTGTCCAAGTTGCCGCTATTCTTTGATCGCCGCTTGGTCCATGTTGTGCCATGGCGCCCCATGGCCGACTTCCAGCGTCTGCTTCAACGCGAATGCCCGGTGTGGGTGGAGGTGGAAAACTGTCCGGCGTTCTATTGGCCCATGTTGAAGGATGCGATGGCAGTTGTGGGAACAGTGCTGTTTCCCCCAAGCCTCAGGGCGATGAACCGCAACCGTTTATGCATGCTATGGGACACGGCCAGGAAAAGGCCCGCGTGGCTTCGCCTCAATTGTTCGGGCATGCATCCTTTGTATTTTCGCTTAAAATGGGGTAACTTTGCGGGCCACTGCTTTTCATGTGGTAAACTGGGGCATTTCATGGCCGAATGCCCTGAAAAGCAAACGTCTTCGGAGGATGCGCAGGTTGTGTTGCCCAAGGAGGACATGGTGCTTGATGCCACGCCCCAGGAAGCCCTTCAGTCTTCTCATGTCATGGATAAAGGCAAACAACAGGTCCTGAGTGTGGATTCCCGTCGCACTGACTGGACTGAGGCACGTCCTAAAAAAGGTAAAAAGTTGGATGCAGGCCTGGCGGATCCTGGGCCTCCCGCTTCCCAGGATTCCGTGCGCACGTATACGCGCCGGAAAGAAATGGCCACTTCATAGCAGGCTGCGCGTCCTACGGCCCTGTCGGGCCCCTGCAATCAGTCTCCAAGGAGAGCCTATACCGACAGCCCCAGAGGCCCACCTGCCAAGCTGGCGTTCGATGCCAAAGGAAATGTTATTACACCCTGGGATCGGCGTTATCCCCGCCCCTCTCCCAAGGCAGTGGATTTCCCTTCTGCCTCCAAAGCAGGTCGCCAGAATTCTTTCGCAGTATTGGCTGATTTTCTGGATGAGGGTGTCCTGGATGCTCTCGCGGAAAAGGTGAAATCGAGGCAGCGGGCGCCTCGTTCTTGACTTCCTTCTTTGAGGATACATGAAGATAGCCACGTGGAATGTGCGAGGCATTTGCTCTGGCCATAAGCAACATGCCATGTGGACCGTCTTGCACGAGAACCAGTGGGATGTATTGTGTGCAGTTGAGCACAAAAGTCACGGTGAAGCAGGAAAAGTGATAGATTGTCATGGATTCCGTCTCTTTTATGCAGGGACCCATGCTACGCACTATTCGGGCGTGCTGATGATTGTCCATGAGAAATATCAGCCTGTCCTTGTTAAAAATGATGTGCAGGGCCGCTTTCTGGTGATCGAAGTCTTATTTGAAGGAGAGATTTTATGGCTGTTGGGTCTCTATGCTCCGAATGATCCCGCATCCCGACGGGATCTTTGGTCCACTTTGCAGGGCTCCATGTCACTCGGCCGAAGGGGGTTCTTGATGGGAGATTTCAATATGTGTGTTGACTCTTCTCAGTCCACTTCAGGGCATTCGGTAATGGATACGCCGGAAAGCCGGGTGTGGAGTTCCTTTGCTTTGCACGTGCTCAAGCAAGATCTTTGGTCGTGGCTTCACCCTTCTTTTTCAGGGTTTACTTTTCATTCCGCACAATATGCAACTACCTGGTCGCGACTGGACAGAATGTATATCATGCAGGGCGATGATTTTCTTCCCGAGATGCTGGAAATGAAGGTCTTGCAGCAATATGCGTTGTCGGACCATTTCTCCCTCCAGCTTGAGATGCGGGCACACTCTATTGCACCTTTTGTGCAATTCCTGGATAGGCTCCCTTTACGTTTCAACTCCTCTTATTTGAAGCATTCAATCTTCCAGGGCTATATGCAGCAGCTGATTGAGAGGTTCTTATTGGACTTCGCCTCTGAGGGCTTGCCTTCATTTGCACGGCTGCTCTCTAATGTGCAGCAAGTTGCTCGCCAGTATGGGATCCATCATGCCTCGCTTTGCCGCCGACGTTGACATGCAGCAGAAGACTTACTGGCTTTGGTCCGTTCCTTGCTCCTGGATTCCCCTGATGATGATTTTCTGCTGTCTCTGGAGAGGCGGTTGGCCCATCTTATTCAAGTGTTTCAGTTGAAGTCTTATCAACAGGCCAAGCTGCACAACTTGACGGACACAATGCAAGATAGCGCCTGCCAGTCTCATAAGTTCTTTCGCGCCTTGCATGCGTCTCCGGCTCGCGAAAATATGACCAGACTCCAGGATTCGGAAGGTCGCATGGTCACGGATCCGCAGACCATTGTCACTATGTGCAGAAACTATTTTATGGAACTTCTTGGTTCCTCTTCCTCGCCTTCTAGCCAGGTTACGCATGCCCGCTCGGTCTTCTATCATCTGGTCCGCCAGCAGGTTCCAGTTGATATGCAAGCCGCTTTGGAGACGGATATTTGCGAGGAAGAGGTTATGGACGTTTTGTTGCACCTGTCGAATGATAAAAGTCCTGGCTGGGATGGTCTCACTAATGAATTCTTTCAGACCTTGGTCACGCAGTTGGTGAAGCCATTGGTGGCCATGTTTCAGCAAGTGTGGGAAACGGGGGTCATGCCCTCCTCATGGAAAGAAGGCCTTATCAAACTAATTCCAAAGGTCCCTTCGCCGTCAAAGTTGCAACACTGGAGACCAATCTCTTTGATGGGCTCCATGTATAAAATCTACTCCAAAGTGCTGGCGAATCGGCTTCACAAGCACCTTCCAGCTATTGTGCATCCTCTCCAATATGGTTTCATTAAGGGCCGCAATATTCTGCATAATATCTTAAATGTGCAAATGGCTATTGACTATGCGCGGCACTCCGGTCAGGAAGTGGTATTGATCCAATTGGACCTGGAAAAGGCGTTTGATTATGTGGACTGGTCTTTCATTGCAGACCTCATGTCGGCTATGGGCTTTGGTACCCGCATGTCCCGATTGATCTACACCATTAGTGCTGAGGCTTCCTCCAGAGTTATGCTTAATGGTGGAGTTACAGAGCCATTTGTCCTTGCACGCTCGGTCAGACAGGGTTGTCCTTTGAGCCCTCTCTTCTTTGCCCTGGCGACTCACCCGGTCCTTTCAATGTTATCCTCCATGGCAGCATCTGCTCAGCTGGCCGGGCTGTCTCTTCCGTTGGGTCAGCACTTCGTTAGCCAATCTTTGGCTGATGACACCTTTATCATTTTGTAGGCAGACAGGGACAACATTCGCAGGGCATTAGATGTTTGGACACTCTTTGGTCAGGCCTCTGGGCTTCGCATCAATGCCCTTAAGTCAGCCATTCTCAGTTGTACGGAGCCTGATCTACAGTCCTTAGGCTGGCAAGGCCAGGTGGTTTCCCGTGGCTCCATTGTCAGGCATCTTGGATACCCATTGGGGATGGATGTACGGCCAAAAGACCTGCTGGAGTGGATTTCACAAAAACTGGCGGCGAAGTTTATGTATTGGAAGTCGCAAGCGTGGCCATTCCATGTCCGCCTCAAAGTGGCCCAGACAATCATGCTTCCAATGCTAACATATTTCCTGCCTTTGTTGCCATGGACGCCTACTACTTTGAAGGCCCTCACTCATCCCATCCGTTTCATGCTGTGGAAGAAGGATTCACTGCAGGCCGGCATTTCCTGGATTTCATGGTCACACGTATGTACCCCTAAGCGTATGGGTGGAGGAGCTATTTTGGATGCACACACTCATATGTTAGCTCTCCGTTGGTCCCTTTTTCGTGCCATGTGTGTGGACCATCACCCATGGACCATCATAGCCCGTTATTTTCTTGAGGACAGCGGGCTCCGCCATGGCAACACACGGCTTCGGGCCTCCTGGTGGCATGTCCTTAATGCTGACTCTCGTGTTTCCAGTCCCTCTTCCTCTTTGTTACTGCACTTGGTCGGCTCTTGGAAAGCGGTGCTCCAAAAGGTGTGTTGACACAGTGGCGCCCAATTTCTTTGATGGGTTCAATGTACAAAATCTTTTCCAAAGTAATGGCAAATCGGCTCCATAAGCATCTCCCTGCCCTTGTGCACCCTCTCCAGTATGGTTTCATTAAGGGCCGAAATATTCTGCACAATGTTTTGAATGCCCAATTGGCCATTGATTATGCCAGGCATTCTAATCAGGAGGTCGTACTGATTCAACTGGACCTGGAAAAGGCTTTTGACTATCTGGACTGGTCTTTCGTTGCTGAACTTATGTCTGCTATGGGCTTTGGTGTTCTGATGTCTCGTCTAATCTACACCATTAGTGCTGCGGCGTCTTCGCGAGTCATGCTGAACGGAGGTGTTATTGAGCCATTTGTCCTTGCCCGTTCTGTCAGACAGGGGTGCCCTTTGAGCCCTCTATTCTTTGCCCTTGCGACACATCCAGTTCTTTCCATGTTATCTCATATGGCCGCCTCCTCTTAGTTGGCTGGACTGTCGCTTCCTACAGGACAGCAATTCATTAGCCAATCTCTGGCGGATGACACCTTTATGATTTTGCGTGCGGACAAGGATAACCTTCAAAAAGCATTGGATGTTTGGGGTCTCTTTGGTCAGGCGTCCGGCCTTCGTATCAATGCGCTCAAATCAGCCATTCTAAGCTGCACGGAGGCGAATTTGTAGTCCTTGGACTGGCAAGGTCTGGTTGTTCCTCGTGGCTCCATTGTCAGACATCTTGGATACCCTTTGGGTGTTGATGTTCCCCCAAAGCAGCTTCTGCAGTGGATTTCTCAGAAACCGGTGGCTAAGTTTATGTATTGGAAGTCTCAGGCCTGGCCCTTCCATGTTCGCCTCAAAGTAGCCCAAATAATTATGTTGCCAATGCTCATCTATTTCTTGCCATTGTTGCCCTGGACTACTACGACTCTGAATGCTCTTACTCAGTCTATTCGCTTCATGCTATGGAAGAAGGAGTCATTGCATGCAGGTATTTCCTGGATCTCGTGGTCGCATGCGTGCACCCCCAAACGCATGGGTGGCGGAGCTATTTTAGATGCCCAAACTCACATGCAGGCACTCCGTTGGTCTCTTTTCCGCGCCATGTGCTCGGATCATCATCCATGGGTCGATATAGCCCGTTATTTCCTTGAGGGCCATGGGCTTCTGCATGGCAATACCCAAATCCGGAGTTCTTGGTGGCATGTTCTTAATGCTGATTCGCGGTTCTCCACTTCTTCTTCATCGCTGCTTACTCATTTGGTATGTTCCTGGAAACATGTCCTTCAAAAGGCTTAGTGGCATCCAACGGAGGATCGCTTGGCTACTAACTCTTTTCAATTGGAATTACTGGCAGTCTCGCGTTTACTTTCGTGGGAAGGTAAACATGAGCTTAGACCACAATTCAACAGGATGGCACGTTTGGGCTTGTCTTCGGTTGCGGATGCCACCCTTTCCAGTTGCAATGTGCTTATATCGTTTCGTACAGCTAGGAGGCTTTTCAGGATCCCTCATGGATATAGGCCTTTATGGGAACAGCTTTTGATGGTGCTCCAGAGCAGACAACCCTTTCCTGCCCTTGCTTCGGATCGTCCCTGGCAGGATTGGGACCTACAAGGCCGGCTGAATTTGAGCAAAGCTTCTGCTAACCAAGTGTATCATCTTCTGATTAAAGATCATCAATGGCTAGTTCCTAAAGCGAATGCTTTATGGGGATTGCATAAATCCCGGTCATGGTGGAGGGCAACTGTGATGGAGGGCTGGTTGAACAAGACACCCTTTAAATATAAAGTCTTTCTTTGGAGAGTGATGATTGGGGGTCTTCCGCTTGCTTCGGCTCTTTCCAAGCGACGAATCTCCAATGGCACCTGTTTCTTTTGCACCACTACTATGGAATCCGCCCGCCACTGATTTATTTCTTGCCCCGTCGCTCAGAAAGTCTGGTTATTTTTGTCGGCTGTTTGGCGAGGGGTGGTTGGTATCACCCTGCGCCCCTTTAATTGGGTTTTTGGCCAGCCCAAATACCCTACTCCCGCACAGCCACATATGAAGCTCATGTATCACTTTCTTCGATACTGGGGCTGTTGGCATAACTGGACCATTCGGAATGCTTTTCTGTTTGACTCCGCCTATAATGTTCAGCGGCATATTGTGAGGCTTAAGGGCCTCTTGTATTGGTAGTTAGCTCTTCTCCATCGTTCTGATTTGCTCTCTACGGAGGACTTCCGTCCCTGGCATATGGCAATTTCCTCCGCATCCTTGCCATGACATTGTAACTTGTAGTACTTGGAACCTCTTCACATGATGGCTTGGATTGTCGTCATGTAGCTTGTAATCAAGTAATCTTGTATTTTTTTCGTAATTAATATAATTACCTTTTACGAAAAAAAGAGAGAGAGAGAGTTGGAATTATGATAATAAACATAAGGCTTAGGAGTTGGAAGATATTGTATGGTCTAGTCTTCAGAGACGAAAAATAGCATGTTTTTTGGTACGAAATGGTACGGATACGTACGGTACGGTACGATACGAACCGTACGGAACGAACTAGTCCGTACGTAGGACGAATGCAACTATGGCTGTATGATGACACCCCAAGCAATCTTCACCCTGGTTGGGCTCTTGTCTCCTCTCAACAAAATGAAGTTCCTAATAAGGCGCTTCACCTGGCTGATGCATGACTTGGAGAATGCCCAACAAGAAATGTACCACATAGTTGCAAGAAGGACCTGATTGGCGATCACTACTCTCCCTTCTAGTGAGAGTCTCACTGAGCTTCAATAAAGAAGCTTTTGTCTTATACTCAAGAGAGGCGCCAGTTGTTGTTCTGAGGTATAACGCCAATCCCCAAATGGCATCCAAGATATCTCATCGTGGTCCCGCCGAGAACCCACATGAAATTCTCATGGACTCGCTACTCTAGCTACCTAGTGTCACATACCCAAAATCCATAGGACTTGTCCCAATTAATTAAGTCACTTGCTGCTCTACAAAATATCTCCATGGCCGATACAAAAGCCCTAAAGTTACTCTCATCCCCGTCTAGATAGACTAATGTGTCATCCCCAAACTCCACATCTAGAAGCTCTTCAAACTCAAGGATGGGTAACCTGATGCCTCTAATACCTATAGATTTGTCTCTCAAGAATGAGCTCATGGTCTCTACTACAAATAAAAAGGGCGTTACTGGGCAGCCGACTTTTGAATGCTGAATCTGTCTCATTGTGCCCAACCGGTTGTAATGCGGCTATGAGCTGAGGAGTAAAGAGCCGCTATTCCCTGACCCACTGCTCTGGAAATTGCATCCTCAGCATTGTACCCTCTAATAACTCCCAATCGATGCAGTCTATGCCTTGTCAAATTCGAGAAGTAGCCAATAAGGTCCTGGTTCCTAGATCGAGCCAAAGCTGTGGACTCCCAGAAAGTGAAGATGCTGCACTCTTGGACAAAACTTGTATGTGTGGGATGGATGATACCTGGCATCAATGGGGCTAATCTGAGAGTCGAGACTGATCACATTTGCAAGGATAGGCAGTTCCAAGCAAAGTTATCGGTCTCCACTGTGCGATCTCCAAGTCTCCACTTCCTCTGGGAATGAGGTGAATCGATCCCTCAGAAAGCCTCTTTGGCATGACCCCTGATGGTGTGATCTTCTGGAAAGCTGAGATGAGTCCTACACTGATGAGATCCGATAGCTCAAAAAGGACTTATCCAGTCCATCTTCTCTTGGACACTTGCCTGAGGGCAGTGTCAAAAGCACCTTCTGCGCCTCCTCCTCTGTAAAATGGGCCATCAGCTATCTGCTCATCCTGTCTATAATCACCTTTTTTGTGCTCTGCTATACTGTCTCTCTATCCCTCTCATATTGTGGGGGCCTAGTAGTGGGACCCAACTAAAGCTGTGTAGTACTGTGTAGCCACCTGTCCCTGTCTTGCCTCTAAAGGGCCCTGTGCAATGGATCCATCTGCTCTCTTGAGTCTCGTAATACCCGGTCTAGAGTGTTTTGGACCTGTGGTGTGGAAAAAATGTCTATTAACCCTGTCACTAGACTGAGTCCAGAATGAAGCTCTCATGTGAAACCTGTGCTCTGATCTGGCTTCCTTCATAGCATCGATCTCTGCTCTGGCAATGTGCATCCTCTCAGCTGTCCATTTACACCCTGACTGTCTCTCCTCTCCCCCTGTAAGGCAGCCAATTATGCTCTGGCAGATCTCTCCTCTACAAGGCCCTCTCCCCTCGTGGCCTCCTTGCTTGAAGAAGAAACTGATCTCCTGTAAGCTGTCTTGCTGCTCGTTCAACTGAGAAGGTCTAGATCTTCATCTGAACTGCTGCTGATGATGCTTTATGTGCCCCCCACACCACCCCCACCCCCCCATCAAACCACCCCAAACACTACAAAAAGGGGGAAAAAAAGGTAGCTTTTGTTGATCTGCATTTTCAAGTAGTATATAAGCCAGTAATGTCTTTCATATTTTGCTTCAAGAAATCTTTGCTCGCATAGCATATCTGTATTTTTTAAGCATGTTTAAGTATTGAGTGCATAGAAAAGCATGATCTCAAAGTTGCTTTATTCTTGAGTGATGCAAGCTATTAGTTTTTGCTTACATTGTTGTCCAGCTCAGCAGACAGGTGTTTTGTCAGTGGTCAGGATTGTGTGATTTTCCTGGTTTCTGGTGTGGAGAACAATTTACTAGTTGTAGTCGGCTTATTTTTTGAATGTATCTTTCCATTTTTCATACTGAATGAAATCCAATAATTCAAGACAACTGGAAAGTGTGCACGTTTTTTTCTTTTGCAAATGTTTTTTAGCATAAGTGGTTCTGATAGCTGGGAAAATGATGAATAGTATTTTTCCCTTTGGACTGAACTTAAAAATTCAGTTTTCAAAACATGACTCTGAAATCTGAATATGCTTGTACAATGTCAGATAGTTCTACCTCAGTTGACCAAAAAGCTGGAGTACGCAATGCATCACCAATCAATCTTAGAGGCAAAGTCTTGTTTATTTGCTCTTTGCAATATGATTTTGGTAAGAAGTGTGGGTACTTCCTCTTTTGATCTAGTATATGAACTTTGTTGGATTTCCAAATTGGTATGGCCTTACAAATCTCTGGCTGTTCCAGCTAAGAGGGAAGACATTGCTTGAGTTTCCTTCCCTGCTACAGACACAGCAGTTACTAGCCGAAATTTTGTTATGGCCTTGCCTGCCAACAGATGAAGGTCTCTCTCTCATCTTTTCCAAATTATGTCAGATCTTTGAGAGTAACTGAAATGCTAGACAAGCTTGATAATAGATCTTCATTCATGACATATATTAAGAGCACTCTTATTTGCTTGATGAACTAATGAGTGGTTTCAGAACACCAACATCTGCTTTTTGTTCCGACTTGCGTAAACAAAAAGCCAAACTCATGAAACTAATGTCTGCAGAAAGTTCAATAAATACCTCATCACGATGTGAGATTACTAGTAGAGACAATCTAGTCATTTAGGTTTTCGTGACTGCTGCATCAATAAATGGATTTGGCAGACACAAGTTCCACAAAAGGGTAAGCAGTAGAAAGAGGTTCCGAACTTTTGTTTTCAAGGAAGTTATCTTAAGAGCGAAGTTTGACATCATTGGGATGGCTGTTATGGTGGGATGGGACCTGAAACCACTGACTATCCTACATGAATGAACACAGAGCTGATCTCCCAGGGTGAAAGAGGATCTCGAATTCCACATTTAGAAGCAGTGGAAAAATATGTCTAGTTACTGCATAAAAGACGTCACATGGCAACAGTGAAAGAGGTACTTGTCTGTCAAACCTCATTGCTTATTGCAAGCGATCCACATTATCAAAGAGCTCATTGCTTTGCGCAGCACAGCATAGTTAAGCATGTTTCTGTCACATCTGCCAAAAGTTTAAAAGTTCCTGCAAACCCTTGTTCCAGAAGTCTGCAGCCAACAAGGAAGATAACTTTCAGGGTTGTATTGCTTCTTCAAGGCAAGGACACCGGGGAAACTGTCCAGCCACTATATTCCTGTTTTCTGAGAAGCTCTTCCCTGCTATGATATATTGCCAGAGAAAAGCTTCTCTCTTAATGCCAGCTTACTTCCCACCATCTTTGCAGCTTTTGCTTCTTGTGAGCTTTCCCAAAACTTGTTTACAAAGTGAACTAACCAGTCAATATATTCCTAATTTAGGGTATCCTTTTTGAAAGAAAACCTTGCAATAGCATTCCAAATTCTCACAGAGGACCCCATTGTCCTGTCTGAAGCAGAAGCATGGCCCGTAGAGCCATTGTGGAAGAAAGAAAACTCATGTCTAGTCTCCGAAGTGAATTACTCTCTTTGCAAAGTGCCCAGTCCAACCATGACTTCCCCTTTTTTTTCAGAGAAGAGAAATAATTTTACAAATAAGACTCCTTGGAACAAAATATCCCAAGACAAAATGCAAATCCCTCGAGGTTATTGCCCTGCTAAAGGTATACCAAAAGCTCAGCTCAACTGTAATCTCTCTTGCCTCATGCCATCAGCCTGTTTGAGGTGATTGACATACTGTAGGGCTAAGTTTCAGTCAATAAATCTGGCTGTAAAAGGCCTCCCTTTTAATATATTCAAAGAATTCTTCCATTGGTTAGGCTTTCTTAAATTTGCTAGATGTGGTCCAGACACATTCTTTTAATAACTATCCAAGGCTGATCTTGGGCAGATATCAAACATTTATTGCCTAGACATGATGATGCAATCCAGCATGCACTTTCAGCGAACAGATCCAATTATATTTCCAGTGTATAGAGTTTTTGTGCTATTCACCATTTTCCATCATGTAAGATGGATTGCACTACCACTTATCCTAACATGAAGAGCCCGGGTAGATGGTTTTGTGTATCCAATCTAACATGTATATTTCATAGCACAAGGTGATACAGTGAACCTAATGTGTATTCCAAGTGCCCAACAATACTGATATTGGAGAACATGTTCAAGTCATATAATATGATGCCAAGCTGCTGTTCCCCATAGATATTGTTACTGAAGCCTCTCCAAACAGCAGCTTTTATCAGTATTAGCAGACTGCACTGCATAGAAAAGAGAATCATTTTCTGGGCAACCAAAGTACCATCAGTTCATATTGCAACCCCTATAACTGTTCATGCTCTACAAGCCTACAATATAGACTACTAAAGGGGTAAAGGGGGAGCAGAAGTTGCATAAAACAAAGCCAAATGATGATGTGCCTTTCTGGTATTCCTGAATTCCAGCCGGAGGGCCATCCCAAGATACACCTTGCTATGCTGTCTTTATAGATAAGCAAGCTTTGCCATAACTGCTATATCCATTACCTGTGTTATTTGTGATTTAACATCTTTGAATAAGCCACAATGTGCCTAATACAAACCCCTCTTTGATGCAAAACATGTTAAAGAATATTAAGAGTTTTGCTGTCAGTTATGACAGCGATGTGATGCCAATCAGTAGTATCTTGGCAAGCTTGTTTAATAAGCACTGGCTCTTTATTCAGCCCTTGTATTTGTAATGTACTTTGTAAATGTATACAGGGGATTATTTTGTACTCCGTAAACATTTACAGGGGCTTATTTTGTACTTTGTGTCCTACCTTGGAAATGGGTCTCTGAGGGGTTACTAATAGAGATCTCTTTTGTTTGAAAAAAATGGCAGTAATCTGAGTAAACCCTCTTGTCAAGAGGATGGTGTACCACCTTGGATCCTGATTTCTTTATTGATTTATCATCATCAAGAAAATGTGATTCCATACACCAATTTACTTTTTTTTTGGTGCAAATATTATGTTATTCAGAAGAATTTACAAGAAGTACATGTGCTCAATAGTCTGGCCAAAGCTGTCTGAAAATTAGAAAAAACTCGGATGCACAAGTCTCTCAAGGTGGTCTGAGGGAGATGGGGAATAGTAGCCATGGAGAGGGAATGTATCACCACCTAGGATCATCTGCTTTCATTGCTAAAAACAAGCCATGGCCACCCTAGGTGAGAATGAATTGATACCGAAGCTCTTGTTGGTGGCAAGAGTCACCCTATTGCTGATCCAAACAGCCACGGAGAATGTCATGTGATGATCGGAGCCGAAGGTGACTAGTGTAGCAACCCTTCCATTTTTGGCTTCCCCCTGCCAGATTCTGCACGCCACGGAGCCACCCTCTCGCCTAGCCATCCTCCCACCAGTCACACAACCCCCACAGGCTGCTTGGCACCCCTCTCAAAACAACCGCATCACGTGCTGTTCTGGCAGCCCATGACCTGCCTTCCCTGCAGCTGCCCCCCCAAGGGGCATTCGTTGGTACTCTCAAAAGGTCCCCCATGAAGACCCACAATGGAAACCCATGGTCTGATGCTGAAGTACTTTGCAAGTGCTTCCCAGTCACACGCCTTGCACATCAATGTCATGAAGGAGCAGCTCTTGTCTATTCACGCCACGGAAAGGGAACTAGAGGAGACTGTGATTTCGGTAAGGTCGTTGAGCACTCTCTCTCTAGGGCACAACTCCCCGATTGGCTTCTTTCTACCTTGCACATTGGTACCACATAGATGGCAGAAGCAATACCGATGGATCAGGGTACGGGGGGAGCGTCCAAGGTCGGGGAACGGGAACGGGGGGAACGGCACATGTCTTAAGTGCCCCAAATATGCCCTGCATGACCCAAACTGCCCCAAAGAATGTCCCTCTAATTGCCCCAATACCCGTCAATGCATGAAATTGACCCAAATGTCCCAACATTGACTCGATTATCCCCATAGCTCCAAATTGCCTTGAATTGCCCCAATTATCCCAATTTCCCTTGAAATTAGACAATATAAATGGATGAATATCTTGGAATTGAGGATTGGCTGAAATTTGATTCTAATTTGCAAGAGTTGATAATGCATCAAATTTGAACTTTGCATGGACTCCTAATTAGATTGTGGGTTGTCTTGACACTTTGAATCTTCAACCCGAGAGAGAGAGAGAGAGATTAGTGTGTGCACATTAAACAATAAGGACTATGACCCAAGTTTAAAAAAAAAAAACAAGAAAAAATGTCAATTTTCAGTAAACAGGCCTGGAACGGCCGTTCCAAACAGGGAACGGCAGGGAACGTTCCCTGGCCGTTTCACCTCCTTGGAGGGTTTGGAACGCGTTAGGCCGTTCCTACAGGCCGGAACGGCCGTTCCCTGTTTCTATGATCAGGGCATTTTTATGGTACGTCTCACTTTAGGTGGAGGTAGCTTTGGAGCTTGTTGGCATCTTTCCCCATAGCCTCCATGAAATGAGTCATTTACATGGTCTCGTGGTATAGCAACTCACTGTTGAGAGCTTCGAGCTCCACAACAGACTCCCTTAGTATCCAGTAACCCTACTTTTTCCCAAACTAGCAGTCGAGTACCATCAGTTGTTTTGATAGAGGATTTTGGCTGCCTCTTCAGCAGGGCCCTCTCCCCTTCTTTTGCTGATGCAATGATGGCCACAAGGGTTTTGAAAGTATGGGTGGTAGTGGAAGATACCAAGAGAATGCTGAAGTTTTTAGAGATTGAGGTTGGCAGACACACCTTTAAAGAGCAAGTCATTGTGACAAGGCAGCCCAGCCAGTGCTTACAATGTCATGACTTTGAACACTAAGTCGTGGAGTGTGCTCGCTTTGGTGCAAAGATGACTCAGCAGGTGATTGCACAAATGGATGATGAAGGTTTCAGGAGGGTGTAGCATCGCTAGAGGGGGAGGCGACAAGACAGGTTGCAACGGGTACCACAGCCCTAGCCTCACTAGCAAAGGGTTAGGGGCCATGAGATAGGCCTTGCTAGTGGCCCCCCCTTTCGCAGCCACAATTTCTCTCTCTCTCTCTCTGTCACTGAGATGCATGGCCTGAGATCAAAAGGCCAGGCTGGCTTCAGGAGGGGATATACAACTCTAGACCATATCTTTACATTGAGGGCAATCATCGAAGAAGGCAAGGCATTCAAGAAAAAGATCTACTGCTGTTTTGTGGACTTTCGCAAGGCCTTTGACACAGTGCCACGTGCTAGACTCATGAGAAGAATGCAAAACATTGATGTGCCTGTAGAGATACAATGGAGTATCTATGCCTTGTATGAGACAGTGACGGGCAGAGTACGAACACCTGAGGGCATCTCAGATACAGTCAATAGCACGATTGGGGTGAAACAAGGCTGTCCACTTTCACCGACACTATTTGGGTTGTACATAGATGAAATTTCAGAATATGTGGACAGAACTGGTGGAGCCAGAGCCAGCCTAGCTGGAGTGTTGATACCATTACTGCTTTATGCCGATGATATTGTACTTATATCTGACTCACCTGAGGGGCTAAATAGACACTTGGATGCATTATCAACTTTTTGTAGAGATAGAGATCTTAAGGTGAACCTTGGGAAAACTAAAGTTATGGTATTTAACACTTCAGCTGCTTGGGTGACAAGAGCTGAGCACCAATTTACTTTTGATGGAGAGCCAGTGGAGATGGTTAGGCAGTATGTCTATTTTGGGGTCACATTGAAGGGACCACAGTTCTCTTGGAGAGAGACATTAGAGGCTCGTTTGGCAAAAGCATATGCAGCCTTAGGTGCATTTGAGAGGCAATGTGCTCACATACAATTTCATGAGCCACGCACCAAATTGTGGCTTTTTGACACCTTGGTTACACCCACACTCCTATATGGGGCAGCTATTTGGAGTCCGAGTCTCTTTCACACGAGGAGACAGCCTTTGGGAGGCTGGTGTTGGGTTTTCAACTCACGCCTCACTTACGCCTACGCTCATATGGGAGTGTCGATGATCAGTAGGACACTGGGGCACTTTTTACTCTCGGTAGGAGAGGTTTTTTCCCCTAGACTTATAGTCTTATTGTCGTATGTGCTTATGCGCTTATGTTACACACTTATGGGCACTTAGTGTGTGTCGGGTGTGAACACCCTCTACAACCCTAAGGTTTAAGGGTTGTACTTTGTACTTTCTGGTTACACTCTTTTAGTCTCTCACACTGTCTACTGAACTCTCAATTGCACCTCGATCCTTCCATCTCACATTTGGTATCAGAGCCATCTTCTGTCTGCTGTCTGCAGCCCCCGCCAGCTCTACCAAGTCGACCTGCAGCTCGTCTGCCCGCCAGCACCGCCTGATCCTATTCGCCAGCCCCAGTCAGTTTCACCCTGTACCTGCGTACTGCCGCTACACCTGCAGGTGCCGCCATCTCAGCCAGACGTGCCCCTGTGCCCGTCAGTCTGCCAGCGTATAGATTCCCCTGCCAACGCGCAGCTCTTGCTCGTCTGTCTGTGGCAGGCCACCTGTCTCCAGCGCCAACTATCGCCAGCCCCTCCTGATCTAGCTGGGAAGCTCCGCCAGCTCCGTCTGACTGTGGCGCAATGCCAGCTCAAGGGCCGCCTGTCTAAAGCGCCACCTGCCTGTGGTACGCCGTCTGCTTGTGACACGTAAGCAACCTGCCGTCCTGTGCGTCGGCTCCGACAGCCCGCCCGACTTCCGTCTGACGAGCGACCTGCCACACTGCCCCGTCCGCTTGCAATCCACGTCAGGTAATTTAGAAAATTAAAAAAAATATATTTTTTTAAATTTTAGTCCAGAATCACTTTCTAGAAGAGGAGGTTCATACGTAGCGACACAGCATAGAGGATACAGGTGTGGGATAAATTTGATGCAAATTTCTGGACTTGTTCATCAGAAATTTTGGGGCTTTTATGTATTTTGAGGACAGTTGCATATGAACTGCTGTTACAGTCACAGAAAGACTGTTTTGACAGAAATTTTGGTATAAATTCTGGGGATTTTGATATAACAGTGTTGCTGAGCACTGTTTGCACCTTGGGAAGCGTGCATTAAAATACAGTTTTTTGACAGAGTACGCCCTTGCACATTAATTGCAGAAGTGTGTTTGCTGCAATTTCTGGAAATTTGCAGATTTCCAGTCCTTACTGCTTTGACATTGCTCATTTGTCTTTGGAAATTTGTCATCATGGCAAATCAGGGAGGTGTTGTCTTTACGTATGTATCCAAGGAAGACAGATTGGACGGAAACAATTACTCGCTATGGTCATTCATGATGAAGAATGTATTAGTGGCCAAGAATTTATGGGATTATGTCAGTGGAGAGGAACCCGTTACTTCTCCTCAAGGCGCACGTGGACAACGGGCACCTCAGCCCGCTCCACCTCAGCCACTTCCTCCAAGAACTGCAGCTCAAAAAGCTTGGGATACACGTGATGCACAGGCCTTGTCGCTGATTGCTCTGGCAGTTCAGCGGTCCATCATCCCTCACATTCGTTCAGCATCTTCTTGACGAGATGCATGGTTGACTTTGGAGCATATGTTTGCAGGAAAGAGTGAGACTCGAATCTCTTTCTTGAAGAAAGAGTTAGAGACTTTGAAGATGAATGAGGGTGATTCTATGCAGGATCACTTGAATAAGATTCAGGACTTGAGAGAGCAGCTCATGAATGTAGATGAGTACTTTTCGGATGCACAGTTGATATCCACCACCTTGAATTCCTTACCTCCTTCGTACTTGTCTTTTCATACTGCATTGAACCTCACCATGAGGATTGCCGAGCACCCACTCACTTTTATTCAGCTGGTTAGTTTGCTTCTAGAGGTGGAGCAAACAAGGAAAAATAGTGGTGTGGATGCTATAGTCTCTGAGCAAGCTTTTGTGGCAAGGCAGAAAGGCAAAAACAGCAAGGTGAAAAATGCTCCACAGAGTTCTGGCACTCCGGGCACATCGCAGAATCAGAGACAAGGGGGGACGCAAGCTAAAAAAGGAAAATGTCATTATTGTAAAAAGCCGGGCCACTATATCACTGAGTGCAGGAAACGCATTGCCAAAGAGAAGGAGTCAGGAATGTTTGTTTTTACTACTTCCACTGCTAGTGAGTCCGCGTCCTTTGTTGTGGACAGGGACTATTGTTTTTACACTTGCAGTTATGACATCTCTTGGGCCGATAGAGCACTTAGCTCTACAGAGGATGCTGACACTTGGTTCTTTGACAGTGGTGCTTCTAGACATATTACATCTCGCAGAGATTTGTTTGCTTCAGTTAGTGCACCTCCTGTTGGGAAATCTGTACAGTGTGCCAATAATGCATCATACCCTGTTCGTGGTATTGGGGAGATTCAGCTCACAGCCATTGATGGCTCTATTCTCCGCCTCTGCAGGATGCTTTTTTTGTGCCTGGAATCAAGAAGAATTTGCTTTCTATTTCTTCTTTGGCACGTTGTGATTTGCAGGTCACATTTGATGATGACCGTTGCACGGTTGGAGATAAAGAACGCATGACTTTGGTCTTGACAGGATCTTTGTGTCATGGTTTATATGAGTTGGATACTCTTTCAGTAGATCAAAAGGCATACTTGACATCCACTCTTACTCTTGCTATGATACAGGCGGAGTTATGGCATGCTCGTTTGGGGCATGTAAACTTTGGCAGCTTGATGCTTTTGCAGCGTACTCAGATGCTGGATGGCTTTCCTCTCTTGGAGAGACCTCCTGAGCACTTATGCGAGGGATATATTTTAGGGAAAATGCATCATTTCTCATTTCCTCGTGATGTTGCTTTCAGAGCAACAACTAGATTGCAGTTGGTGCATTCAGATGTTTGTGGGTCTATGCAAACCATGTCATTGGGCGGTTGTTATTATTTTGTGACATTCATTGATGACTTTACACGTTTTTGTTGGGTCTACTGTTTGAAAAAGAAGTCAGAAGTGTATGATGCATTTTTGGCTTTCAGTGCACTTGTTGAAAATCAATCTGGATGCAAAATTAAGACTCTCTGTTCGGACCGAGGGGGGGAATACATGTCCTCTATGCTGAATTCTTTTTTGAAGCAGAAAGGCATAGTCCATCAGTACACTACTGCCTATACTCCACAACAGAATGGGGTAGCAGAGAGGAAGAGTCGGTCACTCATGGAGATGGCCAGATGTATGCTGAAGGCAAAGAGCTTGCCTCATAGTTTTTGGATGGAAGCAGTCATGTGTGCTTGCCATATTTTGAACAAATGCCCTACCAAAGCCTTGAAAACCATCACACCTTTTGAGGCTTGGAACAGCCGTAAACCTTTTGTTGGTCACTTTCGTACCTTTGGGCGTCTTGCCTATGTCCATATTCCACAGGTACTAAGAAAAAAGTTGGACAACAAGGCTGTTAAGTGCATTTTTATGGGATATAGCAATGAGAGCAAAGGCTACAGACTCTATGATCCCGTTACAAAGAAGGTTTTTATCAGCAGGGATGTTGTTTTTGATGAAAAATCAGAATTATCCTTGGCTGGTTTGGACACATATCAGGCTGCCCGTGATGGTTTTGAAGGGCTGCTGCCCATTACTTTTGGTGATTCAGCTGGAGCTTCAGAAAATGAACCTAATGTTCAGCCAGCTGCTCCTATGGAAAGTGCAGAAATTCAGCCATTGGCTGATCGGAATATTCAGAATAATGCTGAAACTGAAATTCAACAAGAGCTTGGACACAGTCAGGAAGCTAGACAGATACCTAGATGGTATTTGCAGACTATGCAAGATAGTCCTTTGGATGCACCCATGGCTGCTCGTACTAGAAGGCGAACTCGTTTGCATAAATCAGCACATACCATGGAGTTTGTTATGGCAGCAAATACTTTTGATAATGAAGAGCCTGAATGTTTTGAGGATGCACAACACAGTGTGCGTTGGATGGCAGCAATGCAAGCTAAATTTGATTCTATTACTAAGAATCAAACTTGGGATTTGGTGTCCTTGCCGTTTGGGAAGAAAGCCATTTGAACGAAATGGGTCTACAAAATGAAAAGGAAAGAAGATGGATCCATTGATAAATACAAGGCACGGCTTGTAGCTAAAGGCTACGCACAGAAAAAGGGCATTGACTATGAGGAGACATTTGCTCCTACTTCCCGTATGACGACCATCAGGTCTATGATTGCTTTGGCTGCACATTATGATTGGACAGTGCATCAGCTAGATATCAAGACTGCATTTTTACATGGGGAACTTCAGGAGGAATTTTATGTACAGCAGCCCATTGGTTTTGCAGTTGAAGGCTCAGAACATTTGGTATGCAAGCTCAAAAAGGCACTATATGGTTTGAAACAAACTCCTAGAGCTTGGTATGCAAAAATAGATGCTTTCTTGCTTGGTCAGGGGTTTCTAAACAGCTCATCTGAGTCTACCCTTTACGTATGTAAAGAAGGGGGATCTATGCTGATTATATGTCTTTATGTTGATGACCTTTTGCTCACTGGAACACATGCTGATCAGATTTCAGCATTCAAACAAAATTTGCAGCAAACTTTTGACATGTCTGACTTGGGAGTTTTGCATTACTACTTGGGCATCCAGTTCATACATGATGCTCGAGGTATTGGGCTATCACAGTCAAGGTATATTGGGCAGCTTCTTGAGAAGTTTGGCTTACAGGATTGCAAGCCAGTTTGCACTTCCATGGAACCTGGACTGAAACTGTCATTACATGATGACAGTGATTTGTTTGATATACATACATATGCTCCTGCAGTTGGATGTCTTATCTATCTATGCAACACTAGGCCGGACATACAGTTTGCAGTTTCAGCTTTGAGCTGGTATATGCATCAGCCGTATGTCACATTGGCAAGCTGTCAAGCGTGTTTTTCGTTACTTGCAGGGTACTCGATCTCTTGGGTTGCTTTATGCCAAGGGGGGACCACTGCAGTTACATGCTTACAGTGATTATGATCGGGCTGGTGATTATGATACACGTCACTCTACTAGTGGCAATTGTTTCTTTCTTGGCTCTTCTTGCATTTCTTGGCTTAGGAAGAAACAATCCACTGTTGCCACATCGTCATGTGAAGCTGAATACAAGGCAGCTTTCACTACCACAGTTGAATGCGTATGGCTTAGACGCTTGCTAGCTGATCTGGATGTATCTGTTACGGAGCCTACTCCTTTGTTCACTGACAGTCAGAGTGCCATTGCAGTGGCACGGAACCCAGTGTTTCATGCCCGCACGAAACACATTGAGATCCATTATCACTTTGTTAGAGAGAGGCTACATGCAGGTGATATCAGCCTTGTCTATTGTCCTACCACCAGTAATGTGGCAGACATCTTCACCAAAGCTCTTCCTCGTGACAAATTTGAAGCATTTCGCGATGCTTTAAATTTGATATTCTTTGGTGGCGGATGATGCTTGTACTCTTGATCACTCTTCACTCCAGGGGGGTTTGTTGGGTATTTGACTCACGCCTCACTTACGCCTACGCTCATATGGGAGTGTCGGTGATCAATAGGACATTGGGGCACTTTTTACTCTCGGTAGGAGAGGTTTTTTCCCCCAGACTTATAGTCTTATTGTCGTATGTGCTTATGTGCTTATGTTACACACTTATGGGCACTTAGTGTGTGTCGGGTGTGAACACCCCCTACAACCCTAAGGTTTAAGGGTTATACTTTGTACTTTTTGGTTACACTCTTTTAGTCTATTCTCTTGGGTTTCGTGCTTTACTTTGTCTCTCTCACTCTCACACTGTCTACTGAACTCTCAGCTGCACCTCGATCCTTCCATCTCACAACCAGGATGGACCAGAGAAGGAATACTATGACGGGTGGGAGCATATGGAAAGACCACTGGTCATGATGATCTCACGTATGATACGAGCGAAGAGCTCGACCCCACATGAGCCCCATAGTTCCTCCTCCTCAGCTTCTTCTTCTTCCACGTTGAATAGGAGCGTGTTTAGCAACTACTAGCCCTGTCCATGAGTTTAAACCTTGCATACTTGAACATGAATAGCCTCCACTAGAGTGGCATGTGTAGTTCCGGGAAGTTGATTGTTAGGCAAGAGCTACAGCCAGCCCTCCCTTGACGGATTGATATCTTACTTCTTTAGGAGCACAAGCTTTTCGGTGCCCAAGCTAGTAGGGTGGGGAAGGTACTCCCAAGGAGTTCACACACCTATTAGCACTCTGTTGGTGCCCACAGCAAGAGTGGAGGAGTTTGCACTTCTATTGGTCTGAGTTTGGTGGTCTATGTGGGAGATCATGGAACGATTGTGGTAGGAAGGGTACTATGGGTGAGGCTTGATGTGGGGGACTCTTGTCTTGAGGTCCTCAACATCTATGCTTCTACAGAGGTTCGCACACACACTAGCTTCTGGATGGAGGTTGCAGTAGGTCTTCCCATTGTTGACTCTTGGAAGGTTGGAGGTGACTTCAACAATCTAGAGGCCCATGGCAAAGGAGGAGCATGAGGCATGGGAGGTCTTCCTCCTTGCAGTATTCACACAAGTCTTCCTCCTTGCAGTATTCACACAAGATGCTTGGAGGGACCCAACCTTTCACAATCAAGACAACTCTTTGGAGTTTTCCTAGGGATATAGGAAGTTGGGTGGCACCCTCTTGGAGTGGCTGGATAGGTCCTATGTTGGGGAGTGGGGGTGCTCTAGAGGAGGTTGGGCAGGTGGCTGGGATCACCAACCCTCTTGGATCACTATTAGTTGCTACTCACACTGGCTTGCTTCTGCACTGGACACTCACTTCTACCACATTCCAGATTCGATCTATGGATGGGAGGAGGCAGATCAAGCAGCTTTGGACCAGGGTTTGGTTGAGGGGTGACCAGATTGCAAAGGAGGTAGCAAAGGTCCTAGGGGAGTCCAGCAAGATTTGCTAGGAGGCAGCCCTCTAGGCTCGGCAACAGTGCTGGGAGGAGGAGAGGGCACTTCAGAGAGACCTAGCAGCCATCCAAATATTGCTCCAAGAGGCACCTAGAGATCCGACCTTGCACGCATAGGAGCTTAGAGCCTAGCAACCCTCGTGGGCCTAGAGGATAGGTGCTCAGAGTTCTTCCACGCTTCAACTGCATTTTGGGCGCAGAAGGGGACACGATGTACAAAGGGTTCTTCCAGGCACATCAGCCTTGTACCACAAGTGACCACCTCCAAAGTCTCCATGACGAGCATGGGAGGCTCCACTCTTGCCCAAAGGAGGTGATGGAGCTTGCTACGGTTTTCTATAGATAGCTTTTCCAGTAGGAGGTAGTATCAGAGAGGGTGCTTTGATGTTGACAGCAAATGTGAGAGCGCACCTCATCCCTTGTAACAGAGGTGATGGGACAAATACTCCTTGAGCCATTCATGGAGAAGCAATGAGCTGAGGCATTCCACACACAGGATGGGTAGAAATGCCCTGGAGAGGATGGGTGTCTAGATCCTTCTTCACCACTTTTTGGGAGGTGGTGAAGGACCCCCTGCTCCATGCTTTTCAGGAGATTTTCAGCTTAGGACGGATGGTATGTGCAGCGTATCAGCAGGACTAATCAGTCTTCTCCCCAAAGGGGGAGATTGCTCAAAGCTGTCCCCAAGACATCATCCATGATACACAGATGGGTTTCTTCCAGGATGCTGCTTGTGCAACATTTTTACCTTTTGTGAGGCCACTAAGTGGGTTCGCGGCCAGAGGACGGCAGTGCTTCTACTGGATTTCGAGAAGGCCTATGACATGGTCGATTGGGACTTCCTAGAAGGTACTATGGCACGACTGGGACTTCGTGGAAGGTACTATGGCACAATTGGGCTTCCCCCAGGAGTGGATCAGAGGGGTATTGGCTCTGTGCAGGTCAGCCACCAGCAGCGTACTCATAGGGGGCAGGAGGGGGGAGGAGTTTCATGGAATTTTCTCCTTGAAGTGACCCAATACCACTTCCCAACAGCCTGTAATCCAATGTTCCTTAAAAATCCAAGCAGTAATGTAGCTTTTCTAGCCAACACATGAAAGGGAATATTAAGTATAGTCAGACCCACATGCACCTTCGTGTAAGTATTAAGTCAACCTTTAACAATCATCAAGCCTTGCAATCTGTGCTAGTCTTTCAACGAAGTTCCATTGCTTGTTATAAAGTTCTCAATATCCTTATTTGTCCCTTTGCCTGTGGTTGCAGCTTTGAGCGCCTCTATTCGCGTCCCTACTCTTCATCTATGTGCTCTCATTGTCACTTGTGCTATCTCCTACTCTATCTGTCATTATGCCATCTCTGGCGTTCTACCTCACTCCTCCATTGCCTAGGTTTGCTGCCTCCCTCATTTGTGGGGGAGGCCAAAATGAGGGAGGCTTGTCATTGTTGTTTCTTGAGGCATCCCCCTGCTAGATGCCTAATCATCTTGCAAGTGAAGGGGCAGGGTGGGGAACGAGGTGGCCTGGACAATGGGGTTGCAGGTATGACAGGGTGACAGCAGGCAGGACAGGAGGGGACAAGGAGGAAAGGGGGCGGTGGCAAGCAGGACGGGGGTGGCAGCCAAGGTAGGGCATGGGCAGCTAGGACAGAGGGAGGTGGCTTGCTCAGGGGGTGGCGAGCAGGGAGGGGAAGGTGTGTAGAGCAGGGGTGGCATGCAGAGCAGCAGGAAAAGGGGGAGGCAGCCATGGCAGGGGTGTTGGGTAGGAAGGGGAAGGCATGCAGAGCAGGGGTGGTGTGCAGGGCAGGTGACAGCGTGTAGGGTAGGGGGTGGTGGGCAGGAAGGGAAAGGTGATGCACAGCAGGGAGTAGGCATCAGCCAAGGATGCAGCCAGCACAGGAAAAGGGGGAGGCAGCCAGGACAGGGGGTGCTGGGCAGAAAGGGGGAAGGTGTGCAGAGCAGGGTGGTGTGCAGAGGGCAGTTGGCAGGGTGCAGGGTAGGACCATAGGGGGGTGGGGAGGAAGGGGAAGATGAAGGGCAGCAGGGAGCAGGCATCAGCCAAGGACACAGAGTATGACAATCACATTGTTTCAAGGTCAAAAGCTGGTATTTCACAAAGCACACCTGCATGTGCGCGCGCACACACACGTGCCTGCATGTGGTGCCCCCATGCATGCCCTGAATGTATGCACACCTGGATGCATGCACACGTGTGTATGAGCGTGTGCACACTATTTTTGGGAAACTGTGCATGGGTGACTATCCACCATGAAGTAGAAAAGCTAAAAAATACAAAACCTTCCCCACATTGAAGGGGGTGGATAGAAAAGCCTGTGTTAATTGTGAGAGTAGGTAGGTAAGAGTTTCTTATCGGCACTTTGGGAAGTGGACACTGCGTGGGGAGATACTGTTCACCTAAACATCCAAATACACAACAAGAATCTTATCTCCAGCACAGATACATACATCTGTTGACTGAGGAGGTGCGAACTTAGATTCTTTGTCCATTCCCATTTGTCTTAGAAAAGTGTGGCTTACATTGCTTTGGCCTTGTTTCATGTATCATGCAGAGAGCGATGTTGAACAAGAACCCTTGTTGAAGTTCTTTGACAGGAACTAGTTGACTGATTTTGTAACTTTTGCTGTTCAGCTCTTCATATCTAGCACTCCAACTGTGGCGGGACCTAATTGATGAAGGCCATGCGATACAGTTCTCCAAGCTCATATAATAGTAGCTGCAAATCTGACTACCAACTCACTCCAAGTTCTCTGCCCATGTTTGCTAGCACTGCTCTTTTGTGTCAACTCATCAGCAAGAGAAATTAGAATTTGTCTTTTACATCTATTTTTAAGCTGAGAACCCCAAGTTAAATTTAGTCTGATTGAAAAGGTTTGGTCTTGAAACCAAAAAGCATCTATAAGTGGTCTTAATATCATGGTCCAAGATCAAAAGTGTTTTCAAGTGGCAGCTCAAAAGCATCTGTAAATGGTCTTAATATCATGGTCCAAGATCAAAAGTGTTTTCAAGTGCCAGCTCAAAACTTGAAAAACCAGTGTTCTGCCTTGTTTAAAGAGGATTTGTGGCAAGTTAACTTGCTGTTTTAGTTTTCCAAATCACTATTATTTTTAACAGTTCTAGAGATATTGTGTTACTAAACGTCAGCAAAATGTTAAGATGCTGTGAAGTTTACTATCAGCAAGGCAAAGTTAAAGCGGGAATTGAATTTTCATCAGACACATTCAAGCTACAGCATGGCTGCATTGATTGCTTTGCACTGATGGTTCTTATGGAGTTGGCTGATTCGAAGGAAAAAGACATCTCACTGAGAGAGAAAAGTACGGCAATTTCTCCAGTTAGTGTAGAAGTCAAAGCAGGTATAAACCTGAACTTTCTTGCACCTCTGTTGTTCTTTTGTTACTTTGTGTCTTTAAGGTCCTGCCTTTTGTCATATCTGTGAACCTTGGGTTTCAGAATACAGTACGAATTCAAAGCATCCCATCCTTCTCTCTATTATATCCTGTATTACTGATAGCCAACAGCATATCCCTTTCATTGAGAACTGTAATTGGGAAGAAGCCGAGAATGCAGCACACAAGGTCATCAAAGAAAGTTCAGCGAAGGAGATGAGTATACAGACATCATTTCGTTTGTGTATGGCAAATGTTCTTATTCGTGCAACACAAAAGATATCAACCCCTGAGCAAACTCTTTTTGCCATGCAAGTCTTACCACCTGTAATGGCCTTTGTCCAGGTTTGTGAACAGTAATACCAGTGTTCTGTTTTTATATTGTTTACTGGAATTATAATTATCCCACTTATATACTGCATGAAGAATGAGGGAAAGGGAGGAAGGGAGGGGGGGACACATTAGCACCTTCTATAGACCAAGTTCGTGTTTTACAATGTTGTAGACCACAAGCCAAGAATTGTGGGTCTGTTCACTACAATTATGAGGTGGCATAGAGTATGTGCTAAGAACCCTGTGGATCTGTTGATGGCAACTAGGTAGGTCATCCTTGCAAAGAAGTGAACAACAAGCTTTATTAGATCTACTACACTTGTCTTATGCTGCTTCTAATCCAAAAGAAATAGAAATAGAGTTCTTTTGTGTCTAGAAATGGCCGAATCAGCCTATGGGAAATAAGGTAGTGACATCTGAAACTCAATGAATTGTCATTTTTCTCAAGTAGAATTAAGCAAACATGACTGAAAAAAAAGAGAAACATGTAGCTAGGAAGAACAGATAACTGGAAAATGAAAGCTAGGGGTTTGATACATCTCCCAGATATGGCAAAGTTGATGAGTGGTGAGTGGTGGATGCAGCAGGGAGCAAACCTTCCAAGCTCAAGTGGTCCTGATGCAAAGTGACATCAATGATATCTAGTTGCTGCAGAGTGACCTATGCCATTGTGATGAGTAGGTTAAGAAAAGGGAAAAGGGATAAGGCTGATGGGGCAGGGAAGAGAAGGCAGGCTAAGAGGGCAAGGACAAACCAAGCATCCTGGGGCAAGAATTGGCTGAGGCAACAAAAAAAGAGTGCTGCTACCTGGTGAGGAGGTTCAACCTCAAGTCAGCTTGAAGTATTAAGTCACAGCAAGATATCTAGTTGCTGCTTAGTGACCTTTGTGGCTGCCATTGGTGGGTTGAAGGCTTAAGGAAAGGAGGAAGGGGGGAGGCTGGCAGGGGCAGGCAAGGCGAGGGTTGAGAGGGGGACAAGAAAGGACACAGCAGGCTGCTGCAAGGATGGGCTGTGGGGAAAAAGGACTGCTGCTTGCTGCAAAGTATCCTCATGGACTGGAGGGATGCACTTTGGATGGAGGTGTGCCAGATGGGGAGAAAGAACATGGGATGGGAGGAGCCATACAAGATGTGCAGGCAGGATGCAGGGGGGGAAGGCAAAAGGCAGCTATCTGGGAGGAAACACAGGTTTTAGCGATTTCAGGTGGCAGGGCAAAAGGTTGCACTGGATGAAAAGGGTGGCAGAAGCTGGGAAGAGAGCTGTGTTAGAGTGCAGCGATGCAGAAGCATAGGACAAAGACTGAGAGAGAGTGAACACAGAGAGAAGAGAGAGAGAAAAGGAGACAATGTAAACACACAAAATCTGCAGTGTAGTATGCTGTATAAGAGTGCAGAAATATACACGGGGGCAAAGGAAATATCTGCATGTGTCTCCGATTTGATGACCTCGATCTCCATCAGCCCGACAGCCAACAGATCTCAAGATCTGAATCTGAATCATGAATGTGTGCCACAACCTGACTATAAATAGCCAGGAAATAATGAATGCCCAGCACCAGGTCGGCTGCATTGAATGCAGCGCAGCCAATTGCAGAAAATAATAAAAAAAACTGTCCGACTGCAGGCTGCCACGTGGCACCTGTGCAGACTGCTGACGTGGCTGCTGACATCCGCACTGCTGATGTGGCACTCTGCCGTACGCTGCTGACGTGTCCGACTGCTTGTCCAGGGGATGACTCTAGCTCTAACACCCCCTCTCAGATCCCGGACGAGGCATCAGACTAAGGGATCTAGAATGTTGCCGAAGAAGAGCCTGGGGAAGCGCCTTGGTAAACAAATCTGCAAGATTATCCTCCCTCTTGCAGTTTTCCACATCAATGGTCCCATCCAGAAGCTTCTCCCGAATGAAGTGATACTGGATCTCAATGTGCTTCAACCGGGCATGGAATATAGGATTCCACACCAAGGCAATGCAACTCTCATTGTCGCACTGCAGAAGAGTAGGACGAGTCTGGGGGAAGCCAAGCTCCTCCAACAATCTCCGATGCCATACAACCTCACATGTGGTGGAAGACGCAGCCCGATACTCTGCCTCAATAGAAGATAGGGCTATTGTGGGCTGCTTCTTTCTACTCCAAGAGATAACACCCGTACCCAAGGTAAAATAGTAGCCTGTAGTAGATCGTCGGTGGTCCACATCACAAGCCCAATCCGAGTCACTCCAACTTGCAAGAACCAGATCTGAAGCATCTGTATTTGCGGGATAAGAAATCCCTAAGTCAGAGGTCCCCCTCAAATACCGAAGAATCCTCAAGGCAGCTTGTCAATGCACCTGTTTGGGTTCAGTCATGAACCGCGCCAAAAGACCCACAACAAAACAAGGATCAACACGAGTGTTGAGAAGCCAAATCAAGGATCCAATCAACTGACAGTAGCAGGAAGCATCCATTACAGGAGAATCTGAGTGGGAAGTGGCCTTCCAGTTCGGATCCATAGGAGTAGTAATGAGCCGACAAGTCTCTATCTCAAAAGTCACCAAGAGCTCTTGAATGTACCTCTGTTGAGAGATGAAAACCCCCCTCTGAGACTGATAAAACTCGTGACCCAAGAAATGAAGAAGCCCCAAATCCGTCATCTTGAATGTTTGATAAAGCTGTCTTGGTCTCTCGGGCCTGCATGATCCCTTGTCAGAATCAAATCACCAACATACAACACAAACAACACACGACCAACCTCGGAAGTGTGTACATAAAGCTACGGATCGGCCTTGGAGCGCCGATATCCCAACTTCGACTGAAGAAACGAGTCAATCTTCTCATTCCATGCACGCGGAGCCTACTTGAGGCCATACAAGGCCTTCTTCAACCTGTAAACTTTCCCATCCAAGGATCCAATGCCAGGAGGCTACTCAACACAGATCTTCTCCTGCAAGTCACCATTCAGAAAGGCCGACTTTACATCCAACTGATAGACAAGCCATCTCCTATAGCCAACCAAGGCAAGAACAACTCGAATAGTCGCCATACGAGCGATGGGGAAAAAAGTATCATGGAAATCAATGCCTAGGCGCTGAGGAAAACCTTTAGCAACAAGGCGAGCCTTGTGCTTGTCCAAAGAGCCATCGCTAAGGTACTTGGTCTTGAAGACCCACTTGACACCAATCACCTTCTTGTGATAGGGACGAGGCACAAGAGACCAAGTGCCATTCCTCGCAATAGCCTCCAGCTCGGCTTCCATAGCCTTCCGCCCCAATGATCAGGCTGCAAAGCCGCCTTCATTGAAGTGGGCTCACGATCTCGCATAACACGGGTCAGGAAACAATAGTTGGAGCAAACAAGCTCTGAAGAATGTGCCTGGTTCCTCCGTGATCTTCGCGGTCCATCTTGCGGTTCCCACTCCTGAGGGACCTCCTCGATCCCTGAATCTTGGAGTGTATCACGGGTCCAACGAGGAGGAGGCTGGACCTCTCCCCGTCGCTCTCCATCTGTTGAAGACTTGGGAACATCCACCGGCAGAAGCTCTTCAGGGGTGGCCGGTGAAAGTGAAGACTCGAAATCAGAAGAAGAATCTCGAATTAAAAAAAGAATCTCCATCAAAAGACTCTGGCTCCAAAGGAACTGTCTCGAGAGCCCAACTCTCCCTTGGATCTCCAAGAACAGGGTGCTCCTCATCCCCCTCTATGACCGGAACTTCCACGAACCGCAAATCTCGGCTCGTGTAGACATCTCGCTTTACGAGATCAAACTGACGATAACCTTGGGACTGGGAGCTATAACCAGCAAAAACCTATCGTCGGGAAGCCGCCTCGAACTTGTCACACTGCGTCTTCGGAATGTGCACATAAGCGTCACACCCAAAGATCCTGAAATAAGAGACATTAGGCTTAGTCCCAAAGTAAGCCTCAAAAGGGGTCATCCTATCAACGGCCGAAGTGGAAGATCGATTGAGGATGTGAATTGTAGTAGCCACTGCCTCGGTCCACAAAAACTGAGGTGTCTGTCGGTGCTTCATCATGGTGTGTGCCATCTCGATCACACTTCGGTTCTCTCGCTCCAAAATGCCATTCTCTTGGGGAGTATTGGTGTTAGCAAACTCCTCATGAATGCCCCTATCTGCACAAAAACGAGCAAACTCATTAGACATAAATTCACCTCCCTTGTTTGAACGCAAGGTCTTCAGTTGCCGGCCAGAACGGTTCTCCTCAAAGAGAAGCCAATCCTTGAAGTGAGAGAAAGCTTCTGACTTCAAAGTCAAGAAATAGGCCCAAGTCATCCTGCTATAGTCATCTACAATCAACATGAAGTACAAGCTCCCCTCCGGGGACTCGGTCCTCATCGGGCCACAAAGATCCGTAGATACAAGCTCCATGGGTGAAATAGACCATCTCGAAGCTTTGTTGGGAATCGCATCCCAATGCAATTTCCCAGGAATGCAGGAGACACATGGCTAATGGCTTACTACTATATCCGGCAAAACCTCGGACAAACGATCCTCGCGACGCTTTCCAAAGGTACTCATAGTTCAAGTGGCCAAACCAAGCATGCCAAAGCTCGGACTGTGTGTGAGATGTAAGAAAAAGAGAGATAGGAGGTGTGGAAGACTTCAACTTCTAGATACCATCCTCCTCATACCCTGCAGAGAGAACGTGCCTCGATCCACGATCAAGGACTCGAACAGTATCACTATCAAACTCTACCAAGAGGCCAAGAGCACAAATCTTATGGACCAAAAGCAAATGATACCCCAAGCCTGACACATGCAACACCTCGAAAGTGTGGGTACCACCAGATCCATCTGGAATAAGCTGCATCTCACCCCGCGCAGCAATAGACACAGAAGAGCTGTCTCCAATAAGAATCTGCCAATACGAAGGTCGCAAATGGGTAATACCAACATGAAGAGTCATGTGCTAGGAGGCACCATTGTCCACGATCCACTCACGAGCCTGGGAAGCTGCCATCGCAGCATTAGAAGTCTTCGGTGGAGAGCCCTCAATGACCGCTAAGTATAGAAAAGCAGCTGATGAGGGTGCGGCCACCACTCTAGAATGCTTCGTGTCCTTCTTCTTGGTGTCCTTTTTGTCTTTGTCTGGACAATACTTCTTCGTGACCGGTCTTATCACAAATATGGCAAGTCGATTCCTTCTCCTTGTCCTTCTTGGATTTGTTCTCCTCCTTCTTCTTTTGGTTCTTTCCCTTCTTTTGAGAAGCTTGACTAACCAAAGCGTCCAATTTAGAAACATTCCGCCCCTTCAACTGTTCCTCTTGGTCCAAGACCATAGGAACCAACTCTTCCCACCGAAGAGTCGACTCCCGCCCTGATGCAATAAGAGTGGAATAAAAGGTACCGAATCGTGACGGCAACTGGAACTGTAAAGTGATCACCATGTCTTCGGAGGAAATAGGCTTCCCCGCATTTTGAACCTACATCTGAAGCTTCCGAAGCTTGTTGATGTGTTTCCGAAGCGAAGAAGACTTATTCACGAACAAGGTTCGCATCTACACCTCCAAAGAAACCTCTTCATCAGGGCCATCCGGTTGTACATCTGATCGAGCTCCAGCCATATCTCTTGAGCCATCGTCAAGTGCTCGATGTGAGCTATCATAGCTATAGTACAAGACAGAAAAAGAAAAAAAAACGAATCCTGGCATTCAGTTTGTCCCAATGAGACTAGGCCTTGGTCAACTTCGTATGAGCACTAAAAGAGAGTTTGGACTCATCTAGCTCCGAGGGTCGGTTGATCTTCTCCAATACAAGCTCCTCCAAATCATAAGACTCGAGAATGGCCAACATCATCACCCGCCAAATGCGGTAATTGTCACCATTAAGCTTTTGATCCGATGGAAGAGCAAGTAGGACAGGCACCTTCCTGTCCATGATCGCCTGGAACTCCAAATCGGCCTTTGTAGACATGTTTACCTGCAATGCCTACACAAACGCAAAATCAGCCCTCTTTGACTATGTAAACGCAGCTTTCTAGGGCTAGTTCCACCACTGCCCAAACCTTCTTTACCCACCGGAGGCGATGAAAAGGTAAAATCTGCAATGGAAGGCCTCAAACACAGCCTTCCTCCCCTTTGAACAGCAAAATAATCTACAACAAATTCACCAGATGGACTCCTTTCTCGCACACCCACGCTCGCTTCAGCATTGATTTGATACGCAGCCCTCCCGCTCGCCTTCGAATCCTGGAAATGCAGCCTTGTGTCGCACTGAAACCTTCTCTTCAGATAGGTTCAGCCCTCAATCAATCCATCTTCACCGCTCTAATACCATGTCAGAGTGCAGTGATGTGGAAGCGTAGGACAAAGATTGAGAGTCCTTCTATTCAGATAGACTCTTTTAGCCTTGTATTGCCTTGCCCTAATGCTTCGAACATAAACTTGTAAACTCCTCATGTAGCCTTGTACTACAACCTTTGTACACTTTGTGAGGCCCGTGTTATAGCCCTGGATGACCATCATGTTTGTGATACCCACACTTAGCCTTTTCTATGACAGCCTCTAGTGTTTTGCTGTGTTTATGGTGTGCCCACACTTTGCAGGTGTTGCTTCTATATGCTTTGTACTTCTGGTTGTGATTGAGGAGGGGTGTTTAGATGTTTGCAATCACACCTACTTTAATCTCTTTGTAAGGAGCAGTGAGGGCTCAGGACTAGAATCCCATATGCACAGTAGGAGAAGTGCTACCATCTAGTTTCCTATAAAGCATTGTACTTGCTCTCTTTTCTAATGCAATGTCATAGTACTTTTGTCCTTCTATAAAATCTCTATGTCATTGTCAATCAATACACAAGATTGTGTTTATGAGTCCAAGCTTCCATCTTGAAACCTAATTCACTTGTGTAACAGTCAGTCATGTCAGTGTCTTCATGAACTCACACTTTCTCTTCCAACCTCCATAGCTTCCACATGTGCCATGCTCTAGATCGTGCATATTTAACAAGCCATGTATGCATAGAGCACAATCTGTCTCAGCCAACAGATCTCAAGATTAGAATTTGAATCATGAATGTGTGCCACAACCTGACTATAAATAGCCAGGAAATAATGAATGCCCAGCACCAGGCCGATTGCAGAAAATAATTTAAAAAACTGTCCGACTGCAGCCTGTACTGTCCGACTGCAGGCTGCCACGTGGCACCTGTGCAGACTGCTGATGTGGCTGCTGACGTGGCACTCTGCTGTACACTGCTGAGGTGTACGACTGCTTGTCCAAGGAATGACTCTACCTCTAACAAGCTGAGGGAGCAGTGTCATAGAAGCAGGCAGCAGGGATGGTGTGCGAGCTGTTCGCTCCAAAGTCCAAAGAAATTTCTATTACACTTCAATGATAATGGTTGACGGGTGATGTGCTGGAAATGCAAAGTGATGGCTGTCAACTGACAGGTGGTATACCATGAGTGTTGCTCAAAAGAATGACTGATTGTTGAGTGTGGTGCCATCAGATGTCAAACAGAAAGAGACATACAAATGAACATGACTCTAGGGAAGACACAGAAAGTGTTAAAATACTGAGAATGCGTGCTATGGAGGATCACTGATGAGCAAATAGACAATCATAATGAGGCAAAAGCATTGACAAGGAAGAACAAATAATATTATCCAAGCATAATGCAAGTACAACTGATTGATAATGACTGATAGAATGAGTGTGGGGATGAGTGCCTTTTATAGGCTTACAGTAGGGTGGTATTGGTAGGTGAAGGTAGGCAAAAAGGGACCATGGTATTCAACAACCGTGGTTTTAATAAACAGTGCATACATGACCTAGTCTAAGGTTTTATTTGCAGTTTGTTTCTTTGCCTTATTGTCCCATACAAAGAGGCTATGGTGGATGTGATTGCACATTTCTTAACACCCCTCAATCACAACCGTAAAAGACACTCAGTATACAGAGGTTGTCCTGAGTAGAACCTTGCTAAGTGTGGACATGGAAGAAACAAAAACAACCATACAAAGCTAGAGGTTGTTACAAGGCCTCACTAAGTGTGTAGAGGCTATAGTGTGCAAAGGCTACATGAGGAGTTTAGGAGCTTATGGTGGGAACATAAGGCAAGTCCATATGTTAAACTTTAAAAAAGTTTATCATGAGAAAATGAACTACAAAAGAGAGACTAGTGAGTCTTATCCTTTTGATCTTGAGTTTCTTCTTCTCCTTCTGCTTCAATGTTGTCTTCATCTTCTTTGACTATAGCAAGATATGCTCTTTGAGACTTTTTCTTAGCATAGCAGAATTTCTCAATATGCCCAGGTTTCTTACAAAAGTCACAGACTACGCTCTTCTTCCCTTTCACATAGAGGAGTTGTTGATCTCTTCTTAGGATGCTTGTTTCTCCTTTGTTTTTTATCTTCTTTTCTTCTTCCAGGAGAGAGGCTTTGATGTCCACAAGTTTCGGCTTTGGCATGTTGATTAATGTGGTAGGTACATTATCAAACTCAGGTGGAAGACTTTTGAGAAGCACTCCAATGCAAATGTCTTCATCCATCTTCAAGTTGATTCCTGCAAGTTGTGTCAACAAGCTTTCCATACAATTCAAATGAGTTGCAAGTGAGGTATTATTTTGCATGTCGGACCTAAAAATTTCAATTAGTAAACCATATTTTGAGGATTTAGAATGAGCTCCAAATAAGGTTTCTAATCGATCCAATGTCGCGTAAGAGGTTTCACAATCATCAACATGATGAATGTAGCTGTCATCAAGTTCGAGCTTGATAATTGCTTGAGCCTTGTCATCATTTTTATCCCATACAACTGAAAGTGCAGCTTCCCTTGGTTTCTTCTCTTGACCACTTGTGATTGACCACAAGCCTTTCTTCATTAGGATCAATTTGATCCTAGTTTGCCATGTGTGGAATCCAACACCATTGAATGGGGATGTGGGTGAATGCTTGCCCATTTTGAGATTGCAAGATCAGCAGCAAATCAGCTCCAAACAATTCCAGTTTCAGTTGAGCACAAGTGCTAAAGAATCACTAGGTGATTAGTATCAAGAGGTACTAGGCAATTTAGTGATTATGATGCCCTTGAAGTTGGAATCTTCAAGATCTGATGCAATTCTTGATTTGATGCTGGAGTTTTAAAAAAAATCAGTTTTGATTAGAGGCAAAGCTGATTGTGTTAACTGACATAAGTGCTAAAAGCACTAGATAGGTGTCAATGGACACTGTTGCTTGAAATGCTTGATACTCTTGTCAAGATCTCCCCTCCTTACTAGTAAGTAACTTGAATGCTTGCTGAAGACTGAGTGTTGGAGTAGATTAGAGAGTCAGTGACTTGATTTGAGCCACAAGAGTGAGAGAAGGAAGTAAAACAAGAGTTTGAAGCTTGATAGCTATGGCTGCCCTCTTTAGGGTTTTAATAGGCGATTGATTTTTTCCTTATTTCATCACGTAGACTCAAATCATTTTGCAAACCCTCTAAGCTAGAGATAGAGTGTTTGTGTGGCTTCAATTGCCCTATGGTCGTGGGCAGCAGCGATGCACGTGCAGGCTGAATCGACAGTACGAATTACAAATGGCGCAGACTGGTCAGCGATCTGTTGCAGGCGCAATGCTGGAGCAGAGAAGCAGCAATGTTGGGCTTTGAAGTGATAAGGAGGAGCACCTAGAGTCAGGAAGGGTTACCCAGAAGGAAGCACCAGCTAAAATGGCCTGGATTGGGAGCTTCAAGTCCTCCACTGAAGGTGGGTAGCTATGAAGATAGGTGAGAGATCCAAGGAAAAGTGGAGGGGGCCAGAATTTCAAACTGACATGACTCAATTTGTGGCTTGATGACTCACTGACTTAAAACCCGCTCTGATACCATGTTAAAATACTGAGAATGCATGCTATGGAGGATCACTGATGAGCAAATAGACAATCATAATGAGGCAGAAGCATTGACAAGGAAGAACAACTAATATTATCCAAGCATAATGCAAGTACAAGTGATTGATAATGACTAATAGAATGAGTGTGGGGATGAGTGCCTTTTATAGGCTTACAGTAGGTGGTATTGATAGGTGAAGGTAGGTGAAAAGGGACCATGGTATTCAACAACCGTGGTTTTAATAAACCATGCATACATGACCTAGTCTAAGGCTTTATTTGCAGTTTGTTTCTTTGCCTTGTTTGTCCCATACAAAGAGGCTATGGTGGATGTGATTGCATATTTCTCAACAGAAAGTACGTGTGTGTTGCACGCATGTGTGTATGCGTGCTTGCATATAATATCATAAATACAAGGAGCCCTTGCAAAATAGTAGGGGGACCCTCTGCTTGTACTGCTCCCAGGTTGCTTTAGCTTCTTGGGTCACAGCTTCCTAGTCGTGTGTTAGGAATAAAGGCTCCTGTGCCTTTAAATGTGCTCGGGTGTGAACACACCCTTAGCACTTGTACTTACACATATATATCTATCTAAAAACCTAAAGGTACACACTCGTCATTGTACCTCAAAATGTGCTCACTCTCTACTCTCTCTCTCTCTGTCTCTCCGCGACTAAGGAACACCCACTGTCTTGATCTTCGTGCCTAACCCGTCACTACAAACTGGTATCAAAGCGATGGTTACAACGTTCGCGTTTCCAAGGAGTGTCAGGTCGCAGGACTGACAAAAGCCCACTCGACAAGTGAAGCGAGCAGGTCGAGTAGAATATCAAGGCAGCAAGCAGTCAAGTGAAAGACTAGCAGGACCAGCGGGCGCCTGCTAGTGGGCGACCAGATTTGACGGGTCAATGTCAGATGGGAGTAACAATCGTTGAGGAGTAGGCGAGAGGGGCGTAACGGGTGACTGCAGCATGACTATTGCGTTGACTAGAGGCATCCAATCACAACGGACTGCTGCTCAACGGGGTTGGAGGCGTGCATCAAGCGCTCACGCGCGATGGGGACAGGATGTCGGGCTACACGGACAACAGACGTGATGCAGCCACCACGGGCAATCAACACCCCTTTCTTTTTTTTTAAAAAACGATTTTTTTTTTCAATTTGATTTATTTCCCCCTTCTTCCAAGTATTCACGTGAGCAAGCACAAAGTCCGAATCTGTGCAAATTTTCCTGTTAAAATTTGGGGGTTTTCCTGAATTTGTGCCCGACACACATTGCAGTGTTCTTTGGACCAGAAATTGCAGACATTGAATGCGTAGGCCTCAAAATTTTTTTGGGATTCTCAAATGCAAGTGAGATTTTTTCTTGGATGAGTGATTTTTTTTTTTTTTTTGTTACAATCTTGACCCGAAAATTCAGGGCTTTTCTTGGATTTGGGGATTTTGATGCAAGACAAGCAAATTTGTCTCAGAAATTGCAGGAATTTGTGACATTTTTCCTTTGACATTTGGGGCTTTTAATGTACATGCACAACTTGGGCTGAAATTTACCCAATTTCTCAACATTGATGCACATTGGACCCTGTGCAATTTGGGGCTTTTGCAGTTCGGGCAAAATCTGTGCAGCATTTGGTCATTTTATGTACATGCAGGTTCAATTCCATGCAATTTGGACATCAACACTTGGTAAAATTTGGGGGTTTTGCTGAAATTGCTGTATTTTGGCAGAATTGGCTTGTTCTATGTATGACAGAGAAAATGCAGATGTGTGGTTGATGCTTTGAGCACAAAATAATTTGGGGCTTTTGACTGTGTGTGTCAAATTTTATGCCCGTGGGTACATGTACAACAGAAATTACAGCTAAAATTTGGGATTTCTCATGTAATGTGATGCATATGCCCTTGGAACAACTGTAATCAGTTGTGGAATGCTGTAGCACATGGTTTGGCGCTTCTGAAAATGTATTTACAGATCTGAAATCTATGCTTCTATGTGGTCATTTATTGTTGGTTGGTACTTGTTTGTACCTTGGTTACTTGGGTGACAATTTTGGGCCTGCATTTGCTGTTTTTAGGTCACATTTGGGCTGAAAATCATGGCTGGCAGCAATGAGAGCAGTAATCTGATGCACATAAAGAAGCTCGAAGGAGCACACAACTTTGCAATTTGGCAAAAACGGTGCTATAATATCCTGTTGCAAAAGAAGCAGGCAAAGCTGATTAAAACCAAAGGGGCAAAGCCCGCGGACATTGAACATGAAGATTTAGATGAATTAAATGAACTTGCATGCTCAACCATCGAGCTATCGATTTCTGATGCCTTGTTGTTTAACATCGAAGGTTTGGATTCTGCGCTATATGGACTCGATTGGAAGAATTGTATGCTTAGAAGAGTGCTGCAAGCAAAGTGTATTGACTGAAAAAGCTTATGGATTTGCGTATGAAAGAGGGTACAACAATGTCTACTCACCTGAGCGAGTTTCACTCCATTTTCAGCGAGTTGGTTGCCTTGAAGTTCATGATTGATGAGGAATTTAAGGCTACTTTCTTGCTTTGCACTCTACCAGAGAGTTGGGATACATTTAGGACTGCTATGAGCAATTCTAATTTGATCCTTTTGTATGCTGGTGTAGAGAATGCTCTACTCATGGAAGAAATGAATTGGCAGAACAATGTATCCAATAAGTCTTCCAGTGCTTTGCATACTAGGCGCAGATCACAGCAGAAAGGAAAATATGATAGAAAGAGACGTACTAAATCACGCAACAAAGATGTTGAATGCCATCATTATGGCAAGAAGGGTCACTTTCAACGTGACTACTACAAATGGAAGAAAGAGAAAGGAAAGGGCAAGAAGATAGATGATAGCAAGAAAGAGAAGAAAGAGAGCCAGCCTAAGAAAATCAGTGTCAAAATTGAAGAGGTGAATGTAGTTACTCATGACAGTAATAGTGGGAGTGACCTACTCTTTGTCTCTTCAAACTTTTGTGCATATGCTTTACTTATAGATACAGATGATGACATTCATACTTGGATTCTCGATTTAGGTGCTTTACTTGTAGATATAGATGATGATATGCATACTTGGATTCTCGATTCAGGTGCTTTCTTTCATGTCACCCCTTATCGCGAGTGGTTCTCTAACTATACAGGGGGTCAACATGGTGTTGTCCATCTTGGGGACAATTATGCATGTGGCATTGCAGGTATTGGCAATGTGCAGTTGCAGTTTCAGCATAGCTTTGTCTTCACACTTCAGTATGTATGGTATGTACCTCAACTCAAGAAGACCTTGATTAGTACAGGGCAGCTAGATGATGATGGTTTTCATACCACCTTTGGTGATGGAAAATGGAAGATCTGTAAAGGATCTAGTGTGATTGCTAGAGGTTGCAAGAGTGATACTTTGTATCTACTCCATGTATCTAGTGTGTGTGACCATGTTGTTGCCATGACCGAGCAGTCAAGCGTTTCTTTGTGGCATGGCGGTTGGGACACATGAGTCAAACAGGAACGAAAGTGCTTTCTCGTTTGGGTTACTTACCTTGTCTTCGTTATGCTGATTTCGAGCATTATGATCATTGTATATATGGTAAACCTGCACAGACGTCTCACAAAAAGTCTCTTTCTTTGAAATCTTCTCCTCTAGAGTTAGTACATTCAGATGTATGTCAAATGCCAGGATTATCTTTAGGGGAAAAGATATATTTTGTTACCTTTGTTGATGATGCTACACGGAAGATATGGGTTTACCCTATTCGTAGCAAGGATGAAGTGCTTGACAAGTTTAAAAAATTCTTGGCATTGGCTAAAAATCAGACAGATAAGACACTTAAGTATCTTTGCTCTGACAATGGTGGGGAATATGTGTTTAAGGCCTTTCAAGCATTTTGTGACAGCAAAGGGATATGGTGAGGAGGGTGAAATGGAGTATAGATTGTGGGATCCCGAGAAAAGGAAAGTAGTATGCAGCAATGATGTTATCTTTCGGGAAGATTGCATGCATAAACAGCCCGAAAAGACTGAGGAGGTCCGTAGGGTTGTATTCCGGGAAGAAATGCCTTTTGGACAGCAAAATGTAGCCGCTGTATATTAGCAAATACCTGTTGTAAATGAACATGTAAATGCTGAAAATAATGCTGAAAATGATCAGTCAGCTATTGCCCATGGTAATGAGCCACTACATGTGCAGGAACAGCCAAGACAGCAAGCTGTTAATACTGATTTGCAGGCTGAAATGCCAGGACAGCAAGCTGAAAATGCTCAACAGCCAGCAAACAATAATCATTGGGTTAGGAGATCGTCTAGGGTTACTAGACAACCTGATAGATTCATTACTAGTGCAAATTATGTGGCTGATTATGTCATGTTGACAGACTGTGGTGAACCATCTTGCTTCAAGGAAGCAATGGACAGACAGGAGAGCAAGAAATGATATAAAGCTATGTTGTCAGAAATGGAATCTCTTGAGAAAAATGGCACTTGGGACTTGGTGCAGTTGCCTAAAGGGTAGAAAACACTTTCATGCAAATGGGTTTACAAGATAGTCACTTCTGGTTCCTCACCAAAGTACAAAGCAAGATTGGTTGCAAAGGGGTACAAGTAGGAGCATGGAATTGACTTTGATGAGATTTTCTCTCTTGTAGCCAAGATGACTACATTGAGAATCATTTTGGACTTGGTTGCAGGTGAAGATATGGAGCTCATACAGATGGATGTAAAGACTGTGTTTTTACATGGTGATCTACATGAAGACATATATATACAGCAGCCTAAAGGGTTTGTGGAAAAAGGGAAAGAAAAGATGGTATGTAAACTCAAAAGGAGTTTGTATGGGCTGAAACAAGCACCAAGAGAATGGTATCATAAGTTTGATACATTCATGCAGTCTCAAGGTTTTCATAGAAGTCAAGTGGATCACTCCTTGTACACTAGGAAGGCAGCAGATGGCAGCCTGATTATCTTGGTTTTGTATGTTGATGACATGTTGATTGCTGGGAGGGATACTCATGCCTTAAACTCACTGAAGCAAAGTCTTCATGGCAGGTTTGACATGAAAGATCTTGGTGATGCAAATCACATTCTTGGCATGCGAATACTCAGAGATAGATCAAAAGGCCTACTCTATCTATCTCAGCAGAAGTATATCTCCAAGGTTTTGTAGCGTTTCAATATAGAGGGGGGGGAAACAATTGGGGTTCCATTGCCTCCATATGTGAAACTCAGTGCAGAGAACAGCCCTACATCTGATATTGAGAAGGTTGAAATGGCCAAGATGCCATTTTCTTGAGCTATTGGCAGTTTGATGTATGCTATGGTTGCTACACGTCCTGACATTGCCTTTGCAATGGGAGTGGTTAGTAGATACATGGCAACCCCTGGCAAGATGCATTGGGATGCAGTGAAAGGTATTATGAGATACCTTAAAGGCACAAAGGAGTTGTGCATGTGCTTTGGAAAGTAAAAGGCATTTGTTGTTGGCTTTACGAATGCAGACTATGTTGGTCATGCGGATTGCAGAATGTCCACTTCTGGGTATGTGTTTACTTTCATAGGAGGAGCAATCTCTTGGATCTCCAGGCTACAAAAGTGTGTTGCATTGCCTACTACAGAGGTAGAGTATGTGGCTGCCACTAAGGCATGCAAGGAGGCTTTATGGCTTTCACATATGGTGGGAGAGGTTGGCATCATAGAGTTACATGTTCTCCATTGTGATAGTCAGAGTGCTATCATGCTAGCACGGAATCTTGTCTTTCATGCAAAGACAAAGCACATACAGGTGAAGTACCACTTCATTAGAGATGTACTTGACAGCAAGAGCATTGAGCTTGTCAAAGTGCATACAGATGATAATCCTGCGGACCTTCTCACAAAGGATCTTACAGCAGAGCGGTTTGCTCATTGCCAACAGATGATGGGAGTTGGATAGATATATGTATTTCAGCTTTGTACATACCTAGACTTGGCTGATTCTTTTCTCCTCTTAAGGCACATTGCCTTTAGGTGGAAGGTTGTTGGGAATAAAGGCCCTCGTGCCTTTAAATGTGCTCGGGTGTGAACACACCCTTAGCACTTGTACTTACGCATATATATCTATCTAAAACCTAAAGGTACACACTCGTCATTGTACCTAAAAACGTGCTCACTCTCTGCTCTCACTCTCTCTATCTCTCCGTGACTAAGGAACACCCACTGTCTCGATCTTTGTGCCTAAGCCGTCACTACATCGTGATGCTTCTTGACCTCAGCTTCTGCTTCTTGGTCGCTTCAGCTTCTGTTGGTGACTATCCACTGACTTGGTGCTGGGCTGCCCATTCTTTGGTCCATCTCGACCCTCTACAATAGTTATCTCCAAGTTGACATGGTACAAAAATCCCACCACATGAAAGGAAAAAATGCAATAGGAGCAACAACTCTCTAGCTACCTACCCAAGGGAGATGTCCACTACAAGGCTTATAGAATAACCAGTCCAGCAGTCTATAATGCCAAACCATATGGGGCATCCATAAGGGTGAGTAGCGTCCTGGATTACTAATTGTTTAAGGCCGTACACCTCCTACTCATGCAATCTCTCCCATCTATCTCTGAGGGTGTGCGTGATATATGTCCATATGTAGGTGAGGTTTGAAGTACAAATGTGCTGCTGCTCTGCAGCCTCATTACACCTTGCCATCCAAATATGCCAGGCAATGATGCTTGTAGAACATAGGAATCATGGAATTATTGCTTTTACAGAAGAAAGAAGGTTCTCCCAGTCTAGCCATTGGAGATACGTAGGCATTGTCAGTAAATGGATGGTTTAGTTAGGCCAGCATGAAAAGATTTTTCGCTGAAGACTTCTCCATCCAGTACGACCACCTCAGCTTCTTTCAACCTTACATTCATCTGTTTTCTGTACCTGGGGAAGCATTGTCAGTTTAAACAGGCTTTTCTTTATGTCAATCCATGCTCCCATACTAATCCATATCGGCTCTATTTTTAACAAAACAATCGGAAAAACAAAGAGGTTTGCACTCTGTGCAGTCTTTTCTTTCTTTGCCTGATTTTCTCACTCACCTGTGAGCTTTTATTCCTACAAAGGGATACTAACATTGTTTTAATTTCTATAAAGGATGGCCTGGCTTCCAAGTTACAATCAGCGTGTCTGCAAATTCTCTTCAGTATCGTCCATAATCTAAAGGAGAGAGTGGTGCCATATGCAGTTGACTTGCTCAACCTAGCTACTGGAATCTTGAGGAGCCAGGCATCTGATGAGGTCAGAATACAGCTTCTTGACAGCGACTTCAATGTGTAAACTTAAACTTTTGGGTCCCTATCATTTGTACTTCAAAATCCTGCTTTTATGACAAACAGCCTGCTTGCAATTGTGTATGGTTTCTGTCCTGCTTAATTGGTTAGGTGGTTGCATGTCGGAGATGTAGAGATGAAATTGAGAAACAAGCCATTCAGACTGCCTAGATGTGGATGTGCATATGTTACACGTGTATGCACATGTCTACTTGAGCATTGCAAAAAATGTAGGTATGTAGAGATGAAATTGAGAAACATGAAGCCATTCAGACTGCCTAAATGTGGATGTGCATGTGCTACATGTGTATGCACATGTCTGCTTGAGCATTGCAAAAAGTATAGGTATGTATGCATAACATGTATGTGAGAACATAGGTGCTGGAAATTAATGAATGCATGTTTGCTATGCGAAGAAAGCTGATCTGTAAGTTGAACAAAACGCTGTGGCTGTAATAAAAACATGTCCGCACATGACCATGGTTGCATGTGAATGTGAGACATCTGTGTATTATAGCATTTTCTAATGAAACAGAAAAACTTGTGCATGTGTATGCATGTATGCAGGGGGGTGTGTTGTGTATGAGGTTTGGCAAGGAAAAAGGAAAGAGGAATTGCTGTGCAGGCCATTTTTTGCCCAACATGCTTTTTGAATTTGCAGGAACGCTTAGCAGCAGCTAGGTTGTTAGTCTCACTTCTTACATCAGAAGATGCTGTGACAAGAGAAGTAGCACCATATCTTTCAGAAGCTCTTCTTGTCCTTGAAAGCATTTCCAGAATGGACTCTTCAGCGGAATTGCGAGCCTTCTGCGAAAAGCTTCTTAATTGCATGAAAGTCCCTGATTTGGCAATGAAATCATAGAAGCTGTTAAGGGCTACATTAAACAGCAAGATTCTCGTCTGAAAGGTATTCTGGAGAGTGGAGCACAGGTGACCATGCTAAGGGATATATGGTTCTGGGTGCTTAGCTTCATGCTGTTGGCAGCAGCTAAGGGTTTCAAAAAGATAAAGGTGCTTATATGGCAGTGCTTGTCTACAACCAAGATTAGAGCTTACAGGAAGATGAAGGGATATGGCAATGCAATGGATACAAAATTAAAGCTGCTGCCTTCTGAATTTTTATGCAGTTCTTCAGTGTATATCATGAGCCGCTCTCTTGAGGGTATGATTGTACCAATTAGAGAGCTCTCTGTTGATCAATCACTAAGCAAGCAAGCTGAGATGACATCCTGAATTGCTGCAGAAAAGTGATCAGTGTCACAAATAGGTAGTGTGCCATGGCCTGGAGTTAATGGTCGTACAGCTTCTCTTGTTATTGTGATGATTGTGGCATTGTAATCTGCTATCCTCATGAGTTATAAAAAAGTAGTGTCTTCTATCAAATGGATAAATAGAGCAAGAAGTTGCTGTTGAAGCATCATGTGTTATAGCATTTTGCATCATCTCACCATATGAAAGTCTCAACCACAGACCTGCTAGACTCCATAAAATGATGGCCCCCAAGATAATGGCATCTTCTTGTTGCATGACAAGCTACATGCCATCAAAGAACACAATGGGATGGAGATCTCAATTAAATGAAGTGCATTTTATACATTCTCTTTGGATGCATTTGTCAAAAGTCTCCATGATAATGTTTCCACATGTACACACTATGATATTATTGTTGGGTAAGTATAAGCTCTCTGAATCTTGTGTTTGGCAGTTGTATGCCTTTGAGTGAATTTTGTGGCACAATCATAAGCCATTATTAGTGTTGATGGGTTATAAAGAATGCAAAATCAAGGGCACCATAAAGAAAAATAAAGTCTGAGACTTTTGTGCTGGATATGAGAATGTTTTGCAAAAAGTTTTAATGCTTTGCTTAGACATGGTTTAGTATTGCAGTTTTGGATACATTTGTTGTTTAATGTGCAAGCAATACATATATAGTCACAACTTTACATAGGTTCTAAACCTTCAGGATGAGGGTATCCACAAGCTGATGTGCGTGCAATATCTCAATTCAAGAAGCAATAAAGGCATCTATGTCTATGAGATAGGAATGCAAGTTATTGTAGGAGGCCACTGGACCTATTCACTGAGGTGTTTGGGGACCTACAAAGACTTAGTTGAATGTAGCAACAGCCTATCCACAAACTGATGTGCGTGCAATATCTCAATTCAAGAAGCAATAAAGGGATCCACGTCTATGAGATAGGGATGTAAGTTATTGTAGGAGGCCATTGGACCTATTCACTGAGGTGTTTGGGGAACTACAAAGACTTGAGTTGAATGTAGCAACAGCCAAACTTGGAAGAACTTTCACATTGGATGTCAATATGCTTGCTTTGCAAAAATCAATGATTTGTAAGCAAGTAATGTCATATGTACCACTAATATGTGGAATTTCACCGAGGAGAGCAAGGTTTTCACTTGTTTCAAAGTTTTCAATGTTATAGTTTCAAGGTTGTTTTAAAAGGAAAGATGGAGGGGGTAGTAGTTTTTAAGGAACATGATAATTGTCTAAAATTATAGGACTAATTAACATTGGCTTGGTAGTAAATCCTAAGATGTTTTATAACGTGTTACTTGAACCAACTTGAATTGGTATTATCTATTGGAATGGTAAAAATATGGTTTGTTACTTGTCATGCAATTGTGCTCAAAATAACCTAAGGGTTATTTAGAACATTGCCTATTTGCTTTAAGACTTACTAAAGATTTTATGGCCAATTTGTCAAGCTCTTAAGCTAGTTTAAGGCAAATATGTATAATTTCATGTGATTGCACATAATTGCAACTATGAATTAGGACTATAAGTGCAACTTCCGTGATGGCTTCAATTGTTAGGTTAGCCCTTGGGACTCTAGAAACCTTATTAGAAGTGAAGTTTCCCCTTACATGTATAGTCTTTCTTCAAATAGTGTGCAAGCATTTCCCACTTTGCATCATAATTCTTTACTTTTAAATTAGGAATCTGAAAATTTTGATTGTATAGCACTCACAATCACAATTAGAGTTCCCCTTCATCGCATCCTTAGATACATTATATATGCAAGAGTGCAAAGCAATCTTTGTACTTTTGCAACTTTTTACTTGTGCAAAATTGAACTTGTCACAACTTAATATTTATTGCAAGCTCTATATTACATTTACAATTGTTATGCTCACAATCACATTTAAGAGTTACCCTTGACTTGTAATTGTGAGTTTGCACTAGCCTTTGTAGTAAGACTTGCTTCAACTAGAAACCACAATCATGAAAATTGCATGTTTTGATAGGTGGTATTCTTAATGTACATGCAATCATACATAGTCATGCTTTTTTTCGCAAACATAATTGTGTATGATCAAATCACAACTCACACTTGTTGACATAGGTTTGAAAAATGCAATTGTGATCATCTTAAACCACATTGATAGCACTTAGAATGATCACCCAAGCAAAGAAACTTCATCTGCCAAGACCCAATCAATACTCTACAAGCATCACCCCAAGGGAAGTATTAGTATAGAATTTTATGGTTGATGTCATAGTCTCTATTGGACAAAGCTTATAAGTTTGGAAGTGATAAATGACGAGGTTTTCAATTTCAATTAAGTTTTTGGCCTATAGGTAATTGGTGTCATCACAGCAATGTTTAATCTTTGAGTTTTTTGTATCGGACATGTAGAAAACAATTATAACTTCACAATTGTCTCCACATGTAGAAAGTAGTTCGACCTCACTCTTGACATTTCTTACAAGAGCAAGTGCTTTACCAAATACATCATTCTTAGGTATATGTAATACATGACAAAAGTTAGGCATTCTATTGAAGATATCCAAAACCTTGAGTTTAAAGAAAATTTTGAGTTCTTCCACATTGCCACATGGAAAACCTAGATTTACTTGCTCGTGTTTTATCCCCATTTCATATTTAGAAGACATTGTGCCCCACTTCATCATTGTCCAAATATATGCTATACATTGAACCCAATGCACTAAGGACAATTCCAATCAATTCATGGTTTCTCAGTTGTCCAAGATGCAAACATCCTTAACCATTACTAACATATCAATATAAATGCAACAAGTGGCGAAGAGGCATGAAAGAGAAGGAAAAACTAGAGTTGACCCTCATGATATCTCATAAAGGAAGGAAGTAGGCATAATTTTGGGTGGAAGAGCAAATAGCTTGCACAACTAACCTCTAAAAGGTAGAAGTAGCCAATGCCAACCATCTTAGAAGAAGGAAGAAACTTTAAGCATATGTTGATATTTGTAACAAAAGCTAGTATCCCCATCCCATCCCAACCATCTACAAGCATGTATTTGTCTATAGCTAAAATGACCACCATTGCCCCTACAACCCTTGCCACCAAGACCATTAGTACCATTCTAAGCTCCACTTTCTACCAATGTTACCATGAGCACTTGGCTTTCTTCATTGTTAACCGCCATATTGATTTATAAATCTACCTTTGCCTTCCCTTTTATCACTACATAACCATCACCTCTATGATCAACACCATTTTCCTTTAACATTTACATGCCAACCACTCCAACCTTCTCTCTTAACAACACAAGCACTCACCCACTATTAAGCCCAAATGTAGAAGGCTAGAGGAGGATAATGGAAATTCAAAGTCAAAGAATGGTCAAAGCAATCAATGAAGCCAACAAAGGCTAGACAATGGCTAAAGCATGAAAGAATCTCAAAAAATGGAGACTTCAAAGTTTTGGGAAAATATTAAAATATATCACGCTAAGAACGTATAGTTGAAACATTTAACTTAAATAGCTAGATTAGATTTTATCTTACTATGATTTATCTTTATTTAAAAGTGAGAATTCGGCTCACTAGTGCAAATGATAATATCACCAAGGGTTAGTTTCTAAATGATCTACTGATCTGTGTGCAACGTACGTAGATCCACAAGCAAGTATGTCCAACATATTTGAACTAGAAAGCTTCGAAAATGTTAAAGAGATGACCAAGCTTCAAAGGGAAGTTGAAGGTTAAGGCTACTAGCTTGGGAAAACCTATATATATAATGTATGAATGAAACAAAGTTCTCATTTTAGTGTGTGAAATTTTTGAGCTCTTGCTTTCTTTTATATCTTCTTCCTTTCACCATAGCTATTGCTTATATGAATGAGAAAGAGCAACTACATGCGAGAGAGAGAGAGAGAGAGAGAGAGAGAGAGAGAGAGAGAGAGAAGAAAGAAAGTTATATTAACATCTATGAAAGGCCAAGTTGGCCTATGAGACCAAAACGTTACATACAAAATGTTTGGAAGACTTTCCAGATTCCAATAAAGCTACCATCTAAAGCTATGATAAACTAATTGAGTAGGTACAAAATGCTACATAGGCTGGGTACAATTCATATGTGTTCCAAGTATGGTGTGGAATTGCTCAGGGAGCTTGGTCATCCTAAAATGTCCCGCATGGGTCTATTTAACATCGAGAGGCTGAATTGGTGGGGCAAGGCCCTCCGGTGGTGGCATAGTATCCCTTGTATCCTTGACATGTGTCTCCTATGGGGGCGGGGGCCAGTTGGGCAGGGTTTTGCTTCTTGTTGTGGTTATGGCTAGGGTGGTTCCCCGCGGGAGAGAGAGAGAGAGAGAGAGAGAGAGAGTGTGTGTGTGTGTGTGTGTGTGTGTGTGTGCATGTGCACGTGCACACATGCAAGTGAGAGTGCAAGGGACAAAGGGGGTGACGTCATTCTTAGTCTTCTTCACCTTGAATGCACCATTTCTTCACCTTGATTGTTGCAATCCATATCAAAAAATCATTTTAATTTTCTTTGAGCATGTAAATCAATATTAGAAGGCTCAAGTCACCACCTTGAACAAACCAATTTCTTCACCTTGATTTTTGTAATTTATGTGAAAATGTCATTTTTTCTTGATTTTGAGAATGGAATGTGTATGCATTTAATGATCAACTTGACTATTGCATTTTACAGAAAAAGTTCATTGCAAGAATATACGGATAAGAAGTGCATAGTGTACTAGCTTCAAGACCCAAAATATTGCTTTTATGTAATAATTCACCTTGACAAGGAGCATCCTTCACCTCAAATGAATGCTCTTGGCCACAAAAATCATCATGTCACACTCTCCAAGGTAGGAAATAAACTTGAGAGTATCTTTGGAACAAGTCCTAACTATAGTGAAAAAGCATTACTTGAGAGTGTTAAGCCCACAATGGAAGTTGAAAATCATCACCTCCACTACTTCCCTAATCGCATCTAATGGGCCTAAAAATATTACTAGACACTACCTTCTTGTTACAAAGTAGAAGTTGTACAATGTGAAAGTAAGTCCTAAGTTTAGTGCAAAAGTATTACTTAAGTTCAAAAGTAAGTCCTAATTACAGTGCAAAAGCATTACTTGAGTGTTGGACCCAAAATGGAAGTTGGAAATAATCACTTCCACTACTTCCCTGATCACATTGATTGGGCCTAAAAATCTTACTAGACACCACCTTATTGCTACAAAGTGGAAGAACACCTATGGAGAGTACATTGTAGGCATTCCTAGTCAAATAAGAGTTTTTTGGGTCAAACTGACTAATCTAGGCATAGGAGCATTGATGGTGCACATATTGGATGTTGTATGCTCGCGTAGTGAACGCCGGAAGGTCCCCAAGAACAAAAGAACTCTACTTTTTGCACAAAACTCAAGGTAGAAAGCATACATGACATGAACAAGAGACCAATTGGGTGCAATCTCCCCCCATGCCTTGTGTGAGCGCTCCACAAAGCATGTATTTTATGTATTAATCATCTTCAAGCTCAAATAATAGCCCAAATTACAAAATAGCATGCTTTTGGCTTTTTGAGTTTGCTTTAGCACAAAATAGAAATAAAGCTAATGGGCGGGTGCCCAAAGAGTCAGGCATACCCAATACAATGTCCAAATACAAATATCATAATCGTGCGCCCATGCGTATACAAAATAATAAATAAATATCTAATGCCTTAATAAATAGGCGCGACAAAATATAGGCGCTATGCCTAAGGTATGCGCCCATCAAAATATAAGTGATAACTCGAATACACGCTATCCTCCAATGCTTTCCTCCGCCACTGCTGCTATCTCTACACATCAACTGAAGCATTCACAGTCGTTAGTAAAATAATACAATTAAACCGACAAAAGTGAATACCTAGCAGTCTTCAGCTACATAAATAAATCAACTGGTTAGAAATCAATCCTAACCTTAATTTATCACGAGTGCGCACTCTAAACTCATAAACATTTATTAATCTAATATGTATTTTGCAGAATCACCTACTGTGGAATCACCCATGTACACACTAAATTAATGAAACTCCCGAAAAGGATAGACGTCCCCATCAACTTCTCGCACAAAGAATCCACTTTGTGTATGAGCCCCGGTCAACAAAGTTTACGGAATCCACCGTAAAACCTCACGGAATCCACCGTGGCACGGAATCTACCGTGAAATATGCCTCTTGGCAGCATACCCCCTGGGTGGGATAGCAATTGTCCTCAATTGCTATTAGCTCAATGTGGAGCTAACAAAGTGGGAAAAGCATTTAAGTCTCTAGCGTGCATCCATTGGGCCTCTTCAACAGGATGGTTTTTAAACTTGATTAAATATCTAAAATATCTATGGTCAGTTCTAGTGGTCATAAAGTCAGTATCTATGATAGCTTCAAGCTCAAGTATTTCAGTCTCTTCATCTAACAAAGGTGGGTTTTCATAAACAAGGTGTACAGGTAATTGGCCTCTAAAGGGTCGTAATAAACTAATGTGAAATGTGTTGTGAATTTTCCAGTGAGGTGGTAGTTCTAATTTGAATGCATTGTCATTGATTTTGTGAATGATCTTAAATGGTCCATAGAATCTAGATGCTAATTTGATAACTGGATGTTTATCTACACTTTGTAATCTATGTTTCTCTATTCTTAACCAAACATAGTCATCAACTTTGAAATTCATGGCTTGTCTTTTCTTATTGGCTTGTTTTGTATATGTTTGCTGGGCTTTGGCAATCATGTCTTTAAACTCATCAAAAATAGTAGCGTGCATATTAGCAATATCATCAGCACTCTGAATTCTATTTGATAAAGATGCAATAGGTGTAGACAATCTATAATCATAAATCACTTCAAACGGTGCTTTCTTTATAGCTGTGTGTGGTGTATTGTTATATGCAAATTGCAGTAAATACAAATGTGTATCCCATGTCCGTGGTTTAGAAATAGTGTAAGCACGTAAAAGATCTAAAATAGTACTGTTAGTAGCTTCTGTTTGTCCATTAGTTTCAGGATGAAATGCAGATGAGAAATCAATCTTTGTTCCTAGGTTAGCAAACAAAGTAATCCAAAAGTTATTACAAAATCTAGAATCACGGTCAGAAATAATAACTTTTGGTAATCCATGATTAGTGAAAGCAGTTTTCAAAAACAATTGTGTTGTCTGAGATGCTATTAAAGTTTTCTTGCATGGAATGAAATATGCTTGTTTACTAAACCTGTCTACAATAGTCTAAATCATATCATGGTTAGCTTTAGTATTAGGTAAACCAGTAATAAAATCCATAGAAATATGTTCCCATGGTCTTGATGGAATAGATAAAGGCATAAGTAAACCATACTGTTTACCATGATGTCTCTTAACTCTTTGACAAATCAAACATTCAGAAACAAAGTTAGATACATCAGTGTCCATATGTGGCCAATAAAAATCTTCAGTCAGTGTACGTAAAGTAGATATGATACCTCTATGACCTTGATATGGAGGGCAATGAATCTCATTCAAAACAAAGGATCTAAATGGAACTGTAACACATAATCTCTTTTCATAAAACATGAATCCATCATTGTAAGACAATGAATCAATAGGAATCCAGTTATTTTCAACTAATTTATTCCAATCAACATGAAAAGTAATGACTTGATGATAAGTATCTTTCATAGGGGTTAGAGAATCAAATGATATAACAAAAATATTATGAATGGTGGGTCTTCTACTTAATGCATCGGCTACTATATTTTCTTTACCTGGTTGATATTGAATAAGGGGATGAAAATTCTGAATAAAAGCTGCCCATTTGATATGTCGGTTAGATATTTGGGGTTGACTAAGGAGATGTCTAATACTTTGTTAATCAGTCTTAATCATAAACTCAGAACCCATTAAGTAATGTTTCCATTGTCTTAAAGCTTGTACAACAGCTAACAATTCTTTATCATATGTGGAATATTTAAGTTCGGAGGGTTTCAATTTACAACTAGAATAGGCTATGGGATGATTATCTTGCATAAGTATGGCTCCTATTCCAAATCCGCTAGCATCAATAACTACTAAAAAGAACGGTCTATTAAAATCAGGTAGTTGTAATACAGGAGCATGGGTTAATGCATGTTTCGATAAATCAAAAGATTTCTGTTGATTATCAAACCAATGATAAACAATACCTTTCTTTAAAAGTTTAGTCAAAGGCAAAGCAAGTAATGAAAAATTTCGCACAAATTTCCTGTAAAAACTAGCAAGACCTAGAAAATAACGTAACTCATGCACATTTTTTGGTATAGGCCAGTTCAATATTGCTTCTATCTTCTTAGGGTCAACCTTAATACCTTCTGATGACATAATATGACCTAAATATTCAATTTCTGGTTGAAAGAACTCACTCTTTTCCGGATTAGTATACAATTGATTATCTTTTAACAACTTGAAAACCAAAGACAGATGTTCATAATCATCTTTCTCATTTTTATTGAATACCAAGATATCGTCAAAGAATACTATAACACAATGCTGATATTTCAAAAATATGTGATTCATCATTCTACTAAATGTAGCAGATGTGTTAGTCAATCCAAAAGGCATCACTAGAAATTCATAATGACCAAATTGTGTTCTAAATGCAGTCTTAAATATGTTAGATTTATCTAATCTCATCTGATGATAACCAGATTTAAGATCTATTTTACTGAATATGGCATAACCTTGTAGTTTATCCATAAGATCATCTACTCTAGGAATTGGATATCTATTCTTTACAGTAATCTTATTTAGGGCACGATAATCAATGCACATACAATAAGTATTATTATTCTTCTTTACCAACAAAACAGGTGCGCCAAATGGAGAACTACTAGGTCTAATTAATCCTTTATTTAATAATTCCTCAACTTGATTTTAAATTTCTTTCTGCTCTATCTGGTTATGCCTATATGGTACTTTACAAGGTGGTTGTGTACCAGGAATTAAATCTATTTTGTGGTCTTCGAGATGTGAAGGAGGTTTTAGCTTGCAGTTCATTCACCCAAATTAGATAAGATTTATTACTTTTGCGTAATACACATTTAGCTTGAGTATGAGTAAGCAGTGGAAAAGCATTAGAGACATGCATACCATACAATGTAATGTTTTTTCCTTGAAAATGAATTTTAATTGAATGCGTGGAATAATCTATGTCAGGATTATGCTGATGACGCCAAGGCATACCTAGGATAATATCACTGGACTGTAATGGTACAACTAGAAATTTCCTTCTTTCAGTATATTCACCAATTTGAATTTCTAAATCATGTACATCTTGTGTTTCATTATACCTTGTGCCTAAGAATGCTGCTTTAATGCAATAATCGTAGGAACAGTTTGTAATTTCAATTCTTTCATTAACTTTGCAGAAATAAAATCATGTGTACTACCATCATCATGCAAAATAATCTTTTCTTTTCCATGCACTAAACATTTCATTGTCAACAAAGAATGTGGGGTTGGCATACCTGGTAAAGTATCCGAAGGAGTAGTAACGTCATCCTCATCTTCCGTAAAGTCAGGCATTTCTTCATGTTCTTCGTCTTCCATTGCTCCAAGATAGTTGATATGGACAGGTGGCTTCTTCGATTGGCAATTGGTTGCTAGATGTCCAGGTTGATGGCATTTGTAACACACTATAGGTTTGGCTTTAGATACATTGTTTGCAATGGCAGGAAGTCTAGGAATATTAGGATTTGGTTGTGAGGATGGCTTAGGGTTTTGATTGGTATTTGATGGCAAAGCAGGTGGTTTTGTCCAAGACTTACGGAAAAATGATGAAGGAGATCGACTTTGATTAAATCTTCTAAAATTTGAATTGAATTGCTTAGAACCATAGTTACCATTTGTTTGAAATTGTTGTGGACGTTTGTCTCTTCCTCGAACTTTGTCTTCAGTTTCATGAGCTAAAGAAATTGCATCTTCAAGAGTTGCAGGTTTGAACATATTGACTTCAGCGTAGTAATGCCCAAGTAATCCAGACATATACTTGCGCTTGTGAGTCACTTCAGGTACGTCTTCAAGCATGCGTAGTTGAAGTAAGGCATTCCAAAAGTGTTCGGTGTACTGGAAAATAGACTCACGATCTCTTTGCTGAAGAAGATCCCATTGCTTTATGGCTTTTTCATGGAATTGTGGAGGAAGGAAATTCTGCATAAACTTCTTTTTGAAACTCTCCCAGGTAGTGGGACAATCTATGCTCTTACGAACCACGGTCCACCAAAGAGATGCTCTATCCACTAAATGATTAGTGACACACTTGATTTTATCTTTTTCAGTGTATGTCTCCTCATGAAAGTAATCATCAAACTGACTAATGAATGCAAGAACAGTCTTTCCATCTCGAGTGCCATTGAAAGTACGGAATTTGAAATTTCTTTTACTTATCTTTGTTTCTTTGCTGATGGATTGAGCTTCGAGAGTCACATCTATGGTTCGTCGGATAAGATCTTCAGGTTGTGGTCCATCTTTGTCAGTAGTCGATCTTTGTAAATTGGCCAATTGAACTTGTAAGGCTTGCCGGGCTCTTCATTCTTCGTCCAACTGCATCATAATTAAATCCAACTTTTGTTCCACCGTAGGTTCAAGAAGATCGCCTTCAGCCATTAAATCATCCATATTTTGTTTCGTCATCCTGTAAAAATTCAAAAGACCTCACACTCTCAAAATCCAATTAGCGGGATGAGCGTAGCTCAAAGTCGGGTATACAAGGCTTATAGATTTTTATTTGGCTTTTATGGTCTTCGACTTTTGCAGTTGCGGGATTTGAAATCTTCGTAAAATCTGCGTATGACCTTCTGTGTGTGCTGAAACTGATTCAGCAAGTCTGCATATGCAAACAAAATCTTCCAGGGAACAACTTTGCAGTTCGGTGCTTCTGCGCAGGAACAGTCCTTATGGGAGTTTTTGGCACAAGTCAGTTCTGACTTCTGGTGACTTGCTGGACTTACAAAGTTGCAGAACTTAGGAAACTTGATCAACTTGAAGTTTGTTGTGACTTAAGACTTGCTTGACTAAGCTTAAAGCTTAGTCTACCTGAAATGACGAATTTTAGGGGGAGGGGGGCCGTTTTTTTGTGCCGCCAAATCCGTTTAGGACATGCCGCATTACTGGTCGATGATTTTTGTGGGGCCTTAAGCTTTTAAGTAAGCTTATTAGGCTTTTGACTTAAGCTTTTAAGCTTTTGGTAATGGAGGAAAGCTTACTGTTGACTGTGAGAAAATGACTTGGAGAAGAAGATGTTGTCGTGGTCCTCCGCCGTTTCAGGCCGGTCCTTCACGATCAGAGGCTGTAAATAGAGGTTCTTGGCCGCCAAGAATCCACCCGTATCGACCGTTCACGATGAGACTGACCATAGAGCTCGATCGTTCCAGGAGCTCTGCCTTCGCACAAGATGGGTAGCGATTAGAAGCTCTCGATCTCAGCTTCGCTCTGATACCACTAGTGCACACATCGGATGCTGTATGCTCGCGTAGTGAATGCCGGAAGGTCCCCAAGAACAAAAGAACTCTACTTTTTGCACAGAACTCAAGGTAGAAAGCATGCATGACATGAACAAGAGACCAATTGGGTGCAATCTCCCCCCATGCCTTGTGTGAGCGCTCCACAAAGCATGTATTTTATGTATTAATCATCTTCAAGCTCAAATAATAGCCCAAATTACAAAATAGCATGCTTTTGGCTTTTTGAGTTTGCTTTAGCACAAAATAGAAATAAAGCTAATGGGCGGGCGCCCAAAGAGTCAGGCATATCCAATACAATGTCCAAATACAAATATCATAATCGTGCGCCCATGCGCATACAAAATAATAAATAAATATCCAACGCCTTAATAAATAGGTGCGACAAAATATAGGCACTATGCCTAAGGTATGCGCCCATCAAAATATAAGTGATAACTCGAATACATGCTATCCTCCGCCACTGCTGCTATCTCTACACATCAACTGAAGCATTCACAATTGTTAGTAAAATAATACAATTAAACCGACAAAAGTGAATACCTAGCATTCTTCCGCTACATAAATAAATCAACTGGTTAGAAATCAATCCTAACCTTAATTTATCACGAGTGTGCACTCTAAACTCATAAATTTTTATTAATTTAATATGTATTTTGCGGAATCACCCGCTATGGAATCACCCATGTACACACTAAATTAATGAAACGCTCGAAAAGGATAGGCGTCCCCATCAACTTCTCGCACAAAGAATCCACTTTGTGTATGAGCCCCGGTCAACAAAGTTTACGGAATCCACCGTAAAACCTCACGGAATCCACCGTGGCATGGAATCCATCGTGGCACGGAATCCACCATGAAATATGCCTCCTGGCATCAATTGATCATCTTAATTGATTGTTTCCATCACCTTGAGTAGAACTTCATCCTACTTGACTCTTCACCTCGACTAACTTTATTAATCTTAATTGGTAAACTTCCACTGCTTTACCTACACTGCACTGCCTCCACTACATCACCACTCAAGGTGGTCATCAACTTGACTAGTCTCCACCTTGATCAAGGTGATCTTCACCTTGATTAATAGCCACATGCACTCAAGGTGATCTGCAGCACCTTAATTGATCCATTTCCACTCAAGGTGGTCATCACCTTCATTGCATATTGTCCATTACATCCACTCAAGCTGGTTATCACCTTGATTATCACCATGACTAATATTTACCCTGATCAAGGTAATCTTTGTCTTAACTGTCCCTCATCATCTTGACTAGACTAACTCCACTCAAGGTAATCCAACACCGCCTTCACTTATTAGCATCATCGTACTAAGTTCATATTGATTGGACATCAACCTAATTACACCCCATTGACTCCACTCAAGGTGAATATCAACCTCACTACACCCCATCAACTCCACTCAAGGTGAGTATCCCCTTAATTAGATCATTTCAACTAACATCTATCACCTTAACTCGACAATTTTGACTCATTAGGGAAGTCTTGGACTCAAGTTTGGGTTTTGTAAGAAGTTCCATTTCAATATAGAGAGAGGTAATTCAAAAATCCTTTTAAAAATATAACAAAACTATTAAAATTTTCTCATTTCTTCAAAGTGCGCAAATTATCATGTATCTTTTAATTTTTTGATTAGCCTTAATTAAGAGTTTAGAGGTTAGTACTTAGAATAGATTGCCTAATGCTCAAAATGTGATGGCTCATATCTAAATTGACTTGGATTAATGACATAGTCTCTTTTTATCAAAAGTTATGTTTGCCACATTACATTATAAGACATTCTCATTTTTGTGTTTGCCACATTTCATTTTGAAAAATTTTCACTTGATATATTCTCAGTTTTTTTAAGCAACTTCATAAACATCACAAACAAGGATGGGTAGGGCCAAATCAACATCTCATGCAAAGATAGATGGGATCAAATCAACATCACAAATGGATATGACAGTATCCAAATCTCATCAAAGAGGTATAGGAAGTAAATAGACATATCACCTCCATGTTGAGCTTTACCTTGATACGAGCCATCATATAAGAAAAACAAACCTTTTCTTCCATTCGAGAACATAGAAAGATTGGTTAGCTTTTGTTAGAGATGGGTATATTGGCCTCTTACAATATATACATTTAGATGCAACTAGCAATGCATATCAGTGAAAAGAGATTTGTTAGTGTCGTCACTCTCACAAGCAAACCACCAAGACCCACGAACCGCTTATTGCTTCAAGCGTTTCAAGCTGAGAGCTATGGCTACCTCTCACATAGTCGTGTGCACTCTTCCACACACCAATGTGGTGAGCTTACATTTGAATCCGATCAAGTACCTCCTTCCATCTTTAATAGCTCCATGATTCAATATGCACCCTCAAGCAAGCTCCATCTCTAGGATGTGAGCTTCGAACTCCATAGCCATGTATGCAAGAAGGGGGAAGAGAAGAAGATGATGATAATGAGAGGAGAATCTCCACGGTCCTTCACACTCCCTCTCTCATGAACAAGAAGGAAGCAAGAGCAAGAAGCAAGAAGAGAACAAGTTTGGCCACACACAAGAACGAGCTTCTCCATTCATTTCTTAACTTTTATACATGCCATTATCCCCTCCTTAAGTGGCCATCCCCTTTTTGGTCCCATTCCTCTATTGTCTTTTCTTCTTCTTCCTTTTAGTGTAGGCCTCAACCCGCGCCTCTTATTCTTTACAACTTGCATGGGAGTGAGCCTGACGCTCTTTTATAAAATGAATTGCAATGTAATTGGCACTTTTCTTGCTAACATATTAAGGTGTGTTTATTATTGTGTGCTTCCCTTTACATTTGATACTTTTTCTTGCACTTCATGATTTCAGATTTTTTTGAGTGCGCATTTATCCTCCATCTTCCTCTTGCCTTGAGAGTGTCTTCCATTTTTTATTTTCTGACTTTTCTGTCTTGATCTTCCAAGGGTGTAACATTACCCCCCTCCTCGATGGGTGCCAGTCCCATGGCACCTAATGGTATGGGCTGAAACTGTTGAGAGTTGTTGAGGAATGGTTCTTGGGGTCATTGGAGAGGTGGGTCACATTGGGAATGCTCTATGAAGTGAGTTTTCTGATAGGGAAGATAGATGATTGGTTGAAGAAGGCCTTCGTAAGGTGTTGGTGTGCCATGCCATTGTACAATGTTCCTAGAAAGAAAAAGAGTGCACTTCCTAGGGGATTGTGTTTACCTTACCATGCAATGCATTCTGCAAGTGATGGTGGAATTGGGATATGGGTCGAGAACTATAGGCCTAAGGTGTTGTCCCACACTTCAGGACCAAATTCATGTAAATGGAGGTATTGTGAGTGACTTAGGGAGACATGTCTATCAGTCATGTCATGCCCTTGATGTGCCCTAAGTTGTGATGTGGGGGAGGTCTAGGGTAGTCCCTAGGTGCAGTGCTTGTGACACTCATAGGGTACAAATGGGTTGATTTCATTGTTGTGTTCCTTTTCTTTCTCTTCTTTTCCTTTCCTTTTCCTTTTTTTTTTTTGAATTATAAAGAGAGCACATTAAGTGGCATCCCATTCATGAGCAGGGACCAAGCTTCGTGGAGGCTTAAGGGCTTTGCTTAGGAAGGTCGTGCTCTGCATATACCCCTTTAAGTTAGCTCTTACATTGAGTAGTGTAGATGACAAAAATGGGTGGTTACGCCCAATGAATCTATTGTCGCTCATGTCATCTAATAGGTTCATACAAAATGTTGGCAAGAAGGTAGTTCTCATAATGAGATGCACCATTGCATAGCTATCTATTTCGTCATTGATATAACAAAGAGGGGTGGTAACCACTCTTCCTCTGTAGTAGGTTTTTATTTTAATAATATTCGCAAGAGACAGAGATAGTTACAAGTGGTAATGAATGTAGGATTTGGGCATGAGGAGAGGTCTTTGAGAAAACCTATTATTGGTGAGCGGGGATCCCTTTCAATGAAGATCGTGCTTTCTTCAGGGGTTGAGGCATTTACATTGTAGATCATAGGAAAGTCATACCTACCATGCACCTCCTGGTTGAACTTAACTTCAATCCTCCTCGCGCAGGGCATGTAGATAGGATTATCCCTTTCATGTGGTAAGGTGCCATCATAGAAGGCCATCCATGTCTCTAAGTTAGAGTTCTAGATGTTTCGGGGTACCTCCACCACCTTGTCTTCCTAGTAATCTACAAGCTCCTGCTACCACCTCTCGTGGGGTGTCGCATTCTTTCCTCTAGCCATCTCCTACTCAGCCTCGCGGAGAGCTTTATGACATCCTCCACCCCCCTTGGAGATAGTACCCTATGCAGTGTACGAGGGAAGGTGTAAGAGAACTCGAAAGGGCTCCCATTCCTCCCACAGTACAAGTTCCTAGCCTAGTTTACAAGGTCGCACTCCTCACTTTGAGGGATAGCCACCTGTGGAACTTGTTGGAGCTTCCTACGGGCTAGTTCCACATATTCTCTATGGATGCCTCATCTTCACCATCCTTTCAGGTGATATGGCTTCCTCCCCTTGCTCTTCTAGTTGTGCTTGTGGTTGCATTAGGGGGCTCGGTTCATGCACTTATTCTTCCTCTTCTTGGTCTATTCAAAATCGGACCCTTCATCTTGGATCATCTTCATTGGGTCTTATGGAGGTGGTTGCGCTTGCTACTAGCTCCCCAAACCCTAGCAATGTGAGTTTTTGTAAGGTGAAGCCAACTGAGATTAGATGGGCTCGTTGCTCATCTACTCCCAAGCTAGTGCTAGGCTTGGGTGCCTTGGCATGGAGTTCATGTTGCAATGCTTTTCTTGCCAGTTATAATCTTCTTTTTACTTCCTCTGATGTTTCTTCTTCTCTTGACTGCGTGACGTTTAGCACTGTTCTTTAAAAAAATTATTGTTGCTCTAGCATTTCCGTCTCAATAGCCGCAATTTTGCTCTGCCATGAGGCGTTCATTCTCTGAATGGCCCAACCGGTAAGCTAAGTCTTTGACTCTATCCTCATTCTTGGCTACCCATTTCTCTGCTTTCTATTTCATTTTCTCTAGCCTTGATTTCGGTACTAGGCTAGAGTGGTGATTACTTGCTCCTGTTCCCGTCACAATACATGCATTTGTTGTTGCTCGTGGTTATTGGACTCTACTTGCTCCCTTGGTATTGTCTGTTCATGGAGAGCTGCTTGAAGTTGGTTATGTATCTTTTCTAGCTTCTTCGTGGCCTCCTCATCTTTTTGTATCTTTGTTGCATGTAGCTCTTTCCTTGCCTCCTCTTTTTGCATCTTCAACTCCTCATTTTCCAACTTGAGGCATCTTTTTTCCCTGGAGTTGAAGGTGCACATGTTTTCTAGGGCTATATACGGTTGTATCTTTCTCCATGATACAAATCCTTTAAGCTCTCTTCTCCTTGCCTTACCTTTAAGGCCTCTTTCAATGCAATCATCTCCCTACTGTTGACGGTCATCACCCTTGCTTTTTCTACCATGTAGGCTGTTGCAAAGGCAATCTTCTCTTCTTCTAGCTCTACAAGCGCAGCCTTTTTCTCCTTAGGCATCTTGTTAAGTTGGTTTTGAAGCTCTTTGACCAACTTGTCGTATTCTGCATTGTTGTGCATGGCTAAAGGCACCAAAGTAGTAGACACCTCCAAATGGGGTACCTTCGGCCCTTGGCACGATTCTACCATCGATTGCGTTACTATTGGCCTCTTCATTCCTGCAAGGGGGGAGCTAGGGTAAAGTGCAATTTCTTGCACTTTCCTCACTAAATACTACACCCAAGCCATGATGTTGCTTTCATTGACCCCCCCTCCCCCTCAATGGTTCCTTGTGTCGGGGTGATTATCGGGGTGCTTATGATTGGTGGGATTGTGTGTAGAGGGGCTTTACCCTTGCCTTTTGCCCCACCGGTCTTGGTCATGCCTCTTCTGCCACTACACTTGTGCTTGGCATGTCATCTCGTATTGGGCTCATCATTGTCAATTCGTGGGATCGAGAGGGTTGCTCCACCGATCTCCAATAGCCAATGATATATGTTCCTCCTCTTGTTGCCTCAGTTGCTCTTCCTCCTCTTCTTGTTTCTTTCTTCACTCCTCTTCAAGCCTTTTTGATTCCTCTTCCACCCTTTGCGGTTCTCTATTTCCTTTCGAGGTGGACTAGGTTCTTCTGATGGGGTTTTTAAGAGTGATCTTCCTTCCCCCAACCTGGCTTAACAGCTCTAAGCCTTGCTGCTCGTTGACTGTCCTTTTGCTTGAAGTTGCATGCTGCTGAGTAGGTCGCTTAGACTCCTTCTCATTAGCAGCTCTTTCTGTTTTGTGATGTTGATCCTTATTCAATTCATCCTCCCCCTACTCTTCTACTGAGAGTGAAATAGGTGGGCTCGTTGGAGTGGGGGAGCGATGGTTCTCTTCGATTAGCGAATGGTTCTAGCTTTCCTCTACCACTTCATCTCTTTCTTCCTTCCCCATAGCCTCCTTGATTATGGCCATTAGCACTCCTCCAACCCCTATTGTTGAAGCCTTGGAAGCATGTTTTTTCCTCTCTAACTCCATTGTGCTAGTAGCAGGAGACTCCCCTTGCTGCCCTTGGCATTGTTGCTAGTACATTTGCTGACACCTGGATTGTTTTTCGGACAAAGGCTTTCCAATTTACCTCATCCATTGCATTTGCTGCAAGGCTTTCCAGCAATGGCAGTCCTATTCTATTCATGTGAGCATTGTATCTCTGGCTTAAGAAGAGGGTATGGACCATTTTTGCTTGCAGTAGTTAGATAGTCATGTTAGGAATGTCAGCTAAGTTGATTCCATCATTTGTGTGGACTTTTTTTTTCCATCCCAGCATCCCATAGACATCCCTCTTTAGCCTCTTCTCCAGCTTGTCTGCTAGTCCCATGGCCTTATCCACAATTAAGGACTGAGTGCAACATCCACCCTTCTAGTGATATCTCGTTGCCTAATGGTTACTTTTCCACTATTCCTCTGAGCATCAAAGGTCCTCAAGAACTCTGTGTATTTGATGTGGTTGATATCCTATGACGCCTTCTCCATGTACTTGGCAAGATTACATCATTCTATCATCTATCCAATGGCCTCTTCAAATGTCACAAATCCTTCCAGATTGTGGATAGTGCAGTATTTTAGTTGGTTGAATGCGCATATCTCCATGGCTAAGCCTTATCTTCTATGTTCCTCCTCCGAGAAGGGGATCCTATTGGCTTTATCGTGTTGACCTACCATTTGGGTTCGTGTCGCCACACAACAGCCCACAATTAGTTATCTTTAAAGGACATTTCTTGCATGGAAGGTAAAGTGACTAGAAAGATTATTGTCCGATGATGAAGGGTATAAACCACAAAATGAGAACTCTCACATCAATCAATCCATGCATTTTATGCATTCATTCTTCCCTATGAAATTCAATTCCTATATCAATTTTTCATCCTTTTTCCACTTTTACCCCCTCTCCCTTGGAAGGGATGAAAATCCTTCCTAGGATTGTGGAAATCAAGGTGTATGGGCATTCCGTGCATCCATGGTGTACCTTACTTTTTCAAGAGCCAGTCATAAAACTTGGGGTTATACTCTAGGGTCACATAATAGTCCATATCCTATGGACACATGCCCACTTGCATGATATAATTTAATACATCAGTCAAGAGGTCATCGGAGATGATTGGGCTTGCAATGTGGAGTTCCTCCTTCGTTAGGATCCTATCCAAGTATGGATGGAGCATGATGCTGTCTTCTAATGGTCAAATCCTTGTCATGGCTAACACTCTAAATAAAGTTAGGGCCACATATGCCAGGTCATACTCGGAAGTCTTGATGCCACATCATTGCTCCGCATTTGTCATGACTTGATAACCCTCTTGAGCCCATGAAATGCACAAAGAATACCACTTGCGTAAGAAATTGGACTCAGACTCAACTAATCATTGGAGTTCAGCAAGTTCCTGTGGTGGTGGCATGGGAATTTCGCTCTTCTTGTAGGAGGTGATTAAGCATTGGCTTAAGGCCTCTTCTCACAAAATTTCAATGCCAATCATTTCATTTGCAATAGTGGGGGCCTTAGTGAAAATGAATTTGTATTCTTCCCAAGAGCATGGCAAACAATGTACCTGTGACATACCGATCATTAAATATAGTCCATAATGTTTGGTGGTCGTCTGGGGTCTTTCCTAGCTGTTGCTGTCCACACTCCACTGGAATGTTTGGCTAGGTGACCCGAGGTCCACCTCACAGGGGAACGTCCTGTCTCATCCCATGAGGATTGACCTAAGTGTTTCTTGCTAACCTAACAGTCTCCTATCTTTGACTAGCTCACGTTCGGAGGTGTCCTTCAGAGGCTTCTCGTTTGAATAGAGAAGGGGTCATTACCCTTGGTTCATGGAGTGCAACACTTTTTTCCAGTAATGGGCTCTGGTTCGTGGAACCCTAACGCGTTCTGGCACAGCCGCTGCATCTTTCCCCTAAGATAGTGATCAACGCGGGCTCTAAGACTCTGACCCTAGGGTAAGTCATCGTGTTGGCTCTTATCCTATTTTTCCATTTCAAGAAAGCGCCTGACTCATCGGGTCCACCCAACCATCAAACGCCTTTCGTCGGGAAAGGTCACTCGTCCGCTTCCCTTTGAATGGTATTTTCTTTAGTTATCTAAATAGAGCATACTACCACGCTCTTGAATACATAAAAACAGTTTCATTAATTACCCTTTTAGCACAAGGTTCGTTTCACATCTCCATTAATTCATGACACGAAAATAGTGAAATCAGTCCTTTCAAAACATTGAATAAAAGTATATTTATATATTTTTAGTTTTGCCCTCAAAACCAGAGGTGCGTCTGCCCTCAAAAACCAGAGAAGTGTTTCCAACCTGCATTTCCTAGCTCCAATGCAAAACTGCATTGATAACAGTACATATTTCTTCTCTGTCTTAGGACCGACTACATATTCTAGGAATAAATTCCGACAAGAGCCCCTCATGGTTATGAGTCGCCATAGGAGGGAACGTTCCGTACTTGACCGTCTGTCATCCTAGGCGTTGGCCCCAAGGAAAAGTCAACTTCTAAAATCACCCTTAATCTGGGCAAGAATATTTCCTTCCATTAGTGAAGAAATCACAATCACATCCAGGTTTCAAAAATCAGAAATCATCAACCTTCCAGTCCTTTGCAGTCAATATTTCTTGAGCAATTAATGCTACTAAAAATAGTAATTTATAAAGCCGATTATAACTTTATCGAAAGATTTTTCAATGACTTTGATTTTGATAGCCAATAATTTCTAAGGATTTCTATTCCATGCTTCTTTCTTTTTGCGGCTATTGAATTTTCTACGGGAAGACTTTGCTTGATTTGTTTTGCCAATTTCCTAATTTTTTGAAATTATGACAACCAATTCTTTTCTTTCTTCAATTACTTTCTTTTTCTATGACTTTTTTTTCTAAGTTTACTAAATCAATCATTTCCTATACTTTCGTATTTATCTATTTTGTCACCCAAGAGTTAGAAAATCCATTTCTAAGTAATAATCTATATTTGGTATGTCGTCTATGATAGTTTATGATTACGAAAGTCTTTCCATAGCCAAATCAATCTTATTTGAAGGAGTCTTCAATTCTATTAATAACTATCATTATCATAGAAATAAGTCCTATATGTTTAAACCCTCATTGAAACCATTAATTTTTAGTCAAGAGAATAACTCAAATTTCAATGAACTATACTTAACTTTTAGAGATAGACTTAACTAATTTATCCTTAGTTAATATTTAATATTTCTAAGGATTCCCCTAATGTCATTCTTATAAATGTGATACTGAATTTTATGGTTAGCTCAATCATGGAAAGAATTCTAATATTATATATATGTCTCTTTAATACTAATTCTAATATTCTAATAATATTAGTTTTTTGATAGATTACTTTGGTAAGCTTTAAACTAGATATGATACTAACAAGATTTTTAAAATTAACATTTTATGTAAAATTTCTCAAAGCATAATATTTAGTATAACATTTCAATTTAGAAAATTTTCAAGCATGCTGTTTATTTTTTTAGTATAACATTCTATGTTAGGATATTTTTAGAGCATAACAATCATTCCTTCTTTTTTTTTAACTTTATTATTCCATGTATGTATACAACTAATTTTCTAATTATTTCCAATGACTAGAACCTAATCTAACTTTAACTATGATTATCAATAATTTTTTCTTTCTAAAAAATTTTATCATTCGATTAAAAAAAATCACCAAAATGCTAACATTAAAAATTAATTTATAGAGCTTTTCTAATTCATGATTTTAAGAATAAAATAAATTTTATTATTTTTCTAAAATAAAATAATATTTTTCTAATTTATTTTAGAACCTGGTTTTGGCTAGGATTATTCGTAGCCAAAGCCCCGCATTAAGTGATGATGTTGGCGGCGCAGCCACATTTGGGGGTGAAGCCACACCTCGTCTTTTTGTGGCGGCATTATGAGGATATTTTTGGATTTTAGAGAAAGAAGAAAATTAAGAGAAGATTTTGGTAGCGTAAGAATGTCGTCGTTGCTTCTTTGATCACCCTTCTTCACAGCAGAGTCTGTTTAGCTCCACACTCATGCTCTTACAATGAAAGGGAGGGGTCTTATAAATAGGAGAGGAGGGGAGGGTGTGGGACGTTGCCTACATAAGCAGCATCTGAGAGGTGTCACATAGTGACACCATGAAAATGATGGATAATGGGTTAATTAACTAGGTGTGAGCTTGTTAAAATTTTCTAAATTCTTTTTAACATGAAAATGCCATGTCTAAGATATTTCTAGTGAGGTGGCAGTTTGAGATTTTTTAGAAAAAAACATTTTTTAATTTTAGGACAAAATTAGAAAGAGGATATGAGGTGTCCTAATGAAGTTTGAAGTTGCTAAAATATCCCAAGATTTTTTTTATGAAAATTGGGAAAAATTAGAGGAGGAGTACTGATGTGGCAACTTAGGAATTTTCAATCAATTTAAAAAAATCTTGTTTTTTAATTTTTCATGAAAATTTAGGATATGAGAAATGAGGTGTCTTGTGGAGGTTTAAAAGTACTAGGATTTTTCTAACTTTTATATATGATAGTTGGAAAAACAGGGAATGAGTACTTATGTGGCAAAAGATGGGAGGAAAAGTACTCACTTTTTTTAATCATTGCTTATCTCTCTCTCACCATTTGTCATTCTCTTCCTACTTACAATTGACCTCTTTCTCTCTTTTAGTTAACTACTCTTTGGTTTTTAGTTGGAATTAGTCTAACTAGATGATTTTTCTTTTCTTCCCAATTTCCATTTTCATGCATGCATAATTTCTTACGTGTTCTGTCTATGACTAAAGTGGAGTTTTAATGATAAAGAATAACGCACATATTCTATTGAAAATAATTAGCCAGTGCTTGCAAAAACTATTCTTTTTGCACGTGTCCACGTGCTTTTAAGTAAATGTACAACCGTGCATCAAGAGTGAGTTCACAAGTGTAAATTATATCTTTATATATGAAATATGCATACACGTGTTCATGTGTATACGTGTGTACATATACCTAAGGAGGAGTTCACATGAATAACTTATCCCACCGATTCGGTACTTTTAAGGCTTAAATCCTTTGGCTAGTGGGATTTGTTAATTTTTTTGTGTGTACATTTTTGTGTTGCCAAGGCGGCTTGTTATATCCTCTTCCCCTCAGAGAAATTGAGATGTCCTCATCTCGAGAGAAACTCTGGGTGGTCTCTCTGGAGAATGGACTCCTCGATCCAGGTGGCATCTTTTTTAGGGAAGCCCTTCCATTGTGCAAGGTACTCATGGAGAGTATGATTTTTGAGAGGCTTCTCTCCAACCTCTAGAGTTCTCTCAGGCTGGACTTCTAAGATTCCTTGAGTTGGCATTACAATCTGTCCATCATCTAAGACATGATCAGGACTTGGGACATACTGTTTTAGAAGATTTACATGGAAAACATTATGAACTTTGAGATGAGGGGGAAGTTCTAATTTTTAGGCATCCCTACCAAGACATTTGATATCTAGGGCTTAGCTTCTTGAATTTTCCAAGAGATAGAGAACTTTTCTTAGGTCGAACCCTTAAGAAGACCATCTCACCCTCCTTAAATGTGTGAAAAGTTCTCTTGGTGTCTGCATAAGCCTTTTGCCTCTATCTTGAGCAGCCTTAATGTCTTGATGGATCGCTTTGGTCTGTTCTTCCATTTCTTCCAGTATTTTCCTAGATGCTTTGACCCTTAAGGTCGGATCTGAAAATTTTAGAGGAGACAAGCACTCTTACCCATACAATGCCTAAAAGGGAGTCATACCAATGCTTTGTTGGTAGGAGGCATTATAGGAAAATTCCACCAAGGAAAGATATTGGATCCACTTCTTAGGCTCTCTGCTGCAATAAGCCCTAAAAATGTCCCCCAGTACTTGATTGACCCGTTCAGTTTGCCCATATGTTTGTGGATGATAGGTAGTACTGAAACACAATTGGGTTCCAATAGCCTGGAAGAGACAAGTCCAGAATTTGGACATGAACAGTGAATCTCTATCACTAGTTATCCTTTTTGGCAGTCTGTGCAATCACAAGATCTCCTTGACAAAAAACCTAGCAATGTCAGATGCTTTGAACGTAGTCTTTACTGGGATGATATGAGCAACCTTTGTCAACAAATCCACAACTACTAGGATAGAATCATAACCTCCCTGCACCGTAGGAAGGCTAACCACAAAGTCCATACTGATACATTCCCATTTCATTTGTGGAATGTCAAGTGGATGTAACTCTCCAGGAACTTTGATCCTTTCTGCCTTGATTCACTAGCAACTCAAGAATTGATTCACGTACATCAGAACATCAGCTTTCATTCCTGGCCAGTGATAGCTTTTCCTAACAACATTGACAGTCTTAGCATAGCCGGGGTGTCCAGCTATGATGATAAAGAGACAGTTCACATGTAGGTATGCCCCATAACAAAATGGTGTTGCAGAAAGGAAAAACAGGCATATTGCAGAAGTTGCACGTGCCTTGATGGCTGAAAAGAATATGCCTAAGCATTTTTGGTTTGAGGCTATTCATACTGCTGTTTATATTATGAACAGAACTCCCACAGTTGCGTTCATGGTATGACCCCCAAAGAATGTTTTATAGGTAAGAAGCTTGATATCTCACACTTGAAAGTGTTTGGCTGCATTGCGTATGTTCATGTGCCAGATGAGTTACGGAAGAAACTAGATCCAAAGGCTGAAAAGTGTGTCTTTATTGGATACTCTTCAGAGCAGAAAGGGTATCGCTGTTATAACCCTGTCACATGTAAGTTCAGAGTGAGTAGGGATGCCATCTTTGATGAAATGAGCAGTTGGTATGCATCTAGTGGTGATGCATTGGATGATGATGATGATCATGACACTCATGTGCAGGCTGAAAAGCAAGAATCACGAACTCTTAGTGGACCAGAGACATCATCTAGTAGTCTTTGGTTTGGGAGACTAAGGAGTACCTCTACATCTTCAGGTGCATCTAGTAGCACTACAGGTAAAGACAAAGGAAAGAATAAAGTGTCAGAAGGCATTGATGCAGTTCTTGATGGAGACTCCAGTGGCTCAGAGAGCTTGGATGATGAGCTTGGCATTCCTTCAGTAAGGACTCCAGGTGTGCAGAGAGCACGCGTTAATACAAAGACTCCATTGAGTGATCTAGTGGTATGCAGGTCTAGCAGGGTGAGATACCTTGCTAAAAGATTTGGTTTTGAAGGTTATGCATCTCACCATTATTCTTATATAGTGAAACTAATTGAGGATGTTGAGGCCACATGTTTTGAGGAGGCTATTGGTCATGCTCATTGGGATGCAACAATGGATGAGGAGATGGCTGCATTAGAGGCCAATAAGACTTGAGATCTAGTATCATTGCCGAAGGGCAAGAAAACTATTGGATGTAAGTGGGTTTACAAGATTAAGCACAATGCATATGGTTCTATTAGTAGGTACAAAGCTAGGCTGGTTGCAAAAGGCTATGCCCAAACATATGGCATAGATTATGATGAAACCTTCAGTCTAGTTGCTAGGATGGAAATTGTCAGATGTGTGATTGCTTTGGCAGTAGCCAAAGGTTGGAGGTTGCAGTAAATGGATGTGAAGAATGCCTTCTTGCATGGTGATCTACAGGAAGAAGTGTATATGGATCATCCAGTAGGTTATGAAGATTTAGAGCATCCCACGTATGTGTGTAGGTTGAAGAAGGCGCTCTATGGGCTCAAGCAAGCACCTAGAGCATGGTCTAACAAGATCAGAGAGTATCTTGTTAGTATTGGCTTTTATGTTTCTGATGCTGATCACTCACTTTATGTGAGAAAGGGAGATGCAGGTTTGGTCATCATAGTCATCTATGTGGATGACTTGATTATTACAGGTGATAGTGATAGTGGGATTGCTGAAGTCAAGAGCTTTTTTAAGAAGAAGTTTGAGATGAAGGATTTAGGTGAGCTAAGGTACTTCCTTGGCATTGAGGTGATCAGATGTGATGATGGTATATGGCTGTCCCAAAGACAATATGGCTTGGATATGTTGTCCAAGTATGGTATGACAGCATGCAAACCACTTTCCGTCCCGTTGGAGCAGAATGTAAAGTTGAGTGTTGATGTTGGGGATGAGATAGAAGACCCTACTATGTTCAGGAGGATAGTGGGGAGTTTGATTTACATGACCATTACAAGGCCACACTTAAGCTACGTTGTTGGTCTTGTGAGTCAGTTTATGCAAGTACCTAGAAAGCCACATTTGGATGCAGTCATGCGCATATTGAGATATGTGAAGTCCACATTACATTATGGACTTTTCTATGAGGCAGGTACAGATGTACAGGTGTTTGGATACACCGATGCAGATTGGGCTGGTAGTATGTCTGATAGAAGATCTACCAATGGATACATGTTCTCTCTTGGTAGTGCAGCAGTTGCTTGGAGCAGCAAAAAGCAATCTACAGTTGCCTTGTCGAGTACAGAGGCTGAGTATAGAGGTGCTGCTGTTGCAGCATGTGAGGTAGTATGGCTACAAAAGTTAATGGTTGATTTGGATGTGCAGGTGGAAGGTCCAGTTGTCATTTATTGTGACAACATGAGCAGTATACAGTTGGCTAGGAACCCTGTGTTCCATGCCAGGACAAAACATATTGAGGTACACTACCACTTTGTGAGAGAGAAGGTACTAGCAGGTGAGATTGACTTGGTGTATGTCAGCACACAGGATCAGATAGCTAACATCTTCATGAAGGCATTGGGTACAGAGAAGCTTCAAAAGTTTCGAAGCTTACTTGGAGTTGTAGAGATGCAGTTGAGCTTAAGGGGGAGTGTTGAGATGACAAGCTCAACACATGCGGACATTGATGATGGACCGCCTGGTTAGATGGGTCCACACATCTACACTTAGCACGTCGGTGGTCATTATGAATCTCACATGGCCACTGACTCATTACTTATTATATTCAGGTTGTTACACCTATTTACAATTGGCATAGTTATAGTGCCAGTCGACTAGTGTAGTCGGTTATGCATTGTTTGACTTAGTAGGCCACTTTCCTTTATGTTGTATCTTATCTATATTTTGTGTACATTAAAAAGTGTGTGGAAGAAGAAGAAGAAATTAGCAAGAAAACGTTTTGGCCTCCATCTCTCTTCTTGTCTCTTGAGTGAGCTTCTCCTTGTGCATTCTGTGTGTGTTCGGCGCAGCATCTTGAGCAAGTCCCCCCACCACGTGATTCTTGACATCATATTCGTCGCTAGAATCGTTATCATCCGACTGCTCGTCGTCTCCTAGGGCTTGGTATGCCTCGTGTTGTTGGTTAGGAACTAGGGCCCAGTTATACATGAGGTTTAACTTGTGCACCCTGGTCCATTGCCACTTGGATTCCTCTAAGAGATCCTGGAATGGTTTGTAATTTGCAGTTGGATTTCTAGCTAACTGGTTCGTTAGGTATTCCAGTACCCGCTGGAGTTCCCTTTTGTTGGATGGTACGTGGAAGGTGGCAGGCTTAGGCTTTCCACGGAGGCTGCCTACCATCATACAGATTGGTGTAGAGAGTGCTTCGTTAGACTTGCTGATCATTTTGATGGCTTGCTCATACGCCTCATGATCTAAGAATGGCAGGTCAATTGTAGTAAGAACATGCATCCAATCCCGCTCATCCTCCTCTGGGCATGGGATATACTTGGTCAAGGGCCCATAAGACTTCTTGACCTAAGTGTTACCCTTGAGCATAGCAGAGATGGCATCTAGGTCGACTAGTGAGGTCTTCCAAGTGTCCATCTCTATTCTTACGGCGTTCGTTCTATTTCCAAGGAAGATGAAGCCGTTACCCCAATCTTCAATGACTCTAGCGTTGCACATCCAGGGTCGGCCTAATAGGACATCGTAGTCCACTCCCTTCATGACTATAAAGTCGATAGAGAACTGGACACCTGCTATCTTCATTGGCCAATTTTTTAGTACCCCGAATGGCTTCACTCTCATACAGTTTGCTAGTGTGACATTAAATCGAGCAGCTTCGATAGGCAGGTTTCCCCAAGTCTGAAGCACTGCATGGCTAAGCACACTAACCCCAGCTCCCATGTCTACGATTCCCTTTCTTGTTGTGTCACCCAAGGCTAGGACCGGCAAGACCACGTACATCTCAGAGCCTTCCCAAAAGGCGTTGACGTGCAAGGATTTAGGCACGGAGTGCAGCGTCAAACCTGGCAATTGCGTTTCAGCATCCTGGTCTTGAGGGTCTGCCGTGACCTGCTCTTGTGACCCTTCAACCCACTACTTAAGATCTTGCCATAGGGTAGGATGCTGCTTAAGCATATTTCCCAAGCTAAGTGTTACAAGGGTGGTCACTAGCGTGGTCAGGAGGTCATTGGATACTCATCCTTCCCCTAATCTAGATTGTCTGAGCTAATGGCCGCGGCTGATCTGCGGCTTTGTCGCGTCAAGGCTTTGTCTTAGAGGCACTGCTTATGGCACAATTGCTTCTGTTGACTTAGGTTGAGGTGGTGATATTGGCGTGCTTATGCTGGAGAGATCATCAATCTCATCCTCTATGATGGGCTCAGCGTCTTTGCCTGTGCGTCGTAACTGCTCACCAGCTGCTGGATAACATCTGGGAATACACTCAAATCGAGCTCCTCATTAGACGGATGGTCTAAGCTCTCTTCTGTCATGGTCGAATTCTTGCGCCCCACTACGCTATCGATCAGGTTGAATAGACTTGACAGATCCTCGTTGTTGGCATTCCTTGCTTGGTCCTTCTCTGTGCTTTGATGGTTTGTCTATATCTTGGGTCCTCCTATTGGTGGGTTCCTTAAGTGTTTTATCTGAGTGAGTTCCTTTGGTTATTGAATACAAACCTCAATTTATGGTCACTCGATGAGTGTGTTGTTTCTCATGCACTTGTGCGCAATCAGGCTTTCAGCTTTCTTAAGTGTACTTCAAGTGCGGAAATTCAACGTGAGTGCAGCAAGCAATTCCTTAGCATCTTACACACTCTCGCTTGTTTAGGCCTGATAGGCTTGTAGGTCCATTTTCTGGCCGTTTTGTCAGGGTTTAGGGTTTCCTCGTATGTTGCCTTGTTTGTTTTCGGTCGATCAGGTTTTACGACTCAGCGGCTCGCGTCTAAGTCCTTGGGTCTCGCAACTTCCCACTTCTAGCTGCTAAGCAGCTGTGCGCTATAATTTCCCTTATTACGTGTGCCAGAATCAAGTTCTGAGCGCCCGAAGGGTTTCTACAGTTTGCACTACTACGTATTTGCCAGGTCAGGTTAAATTTCTAAAAAATTTGATAAAAAGTTGCACTCGGACCAACTGGTCCGAATTGCAGGGTCCAAGTAGGTCACTTGGACAGGCCGAAGCACAGGGCCAAGGGTCGAGTTCCTGGGTTTACTCGAACGGTTTTGATTCGGACAGGCCGAATGGCGAGTTCGAACAGGGTGATTCGGACAGGCTGAACGGCGCGTGGTTAAGGGCCGAATTTGAGACTCGGACGGCTGAGGCCGGATGTGCCACGTAGCAAAAAGCTTTGACTCGGATGATCGAATGGGTTAACTCACACAGTTGCCTCGGACGGTCCGAGGGCCGGTCGAGTGGGTCGAGTGATAAGGGCCGAGGGCCGATTCTCGGACTCGGCCCAGGAGAGGCCACTCGGACGGGCCGAGTGTGGCGCACGTAACCCGCATGAACGCGATTTCGATCATTTCACCAAATGTAGGCCGACGCCATAGCCATGCACTTCCATATCCTATCAAGGGAAGTAGAGGGAGAGATTCGTATACCTGAACGGGCCGGTAGGTGTGTCGGTGATGCGATCGAATCAATACGGGCTGGAGCTCTCTCTCTCTCTCTCTCTCTCTCTCTCTCTCTCTCTCTCTATGAAATGGCACAAATTAGCTCTCCCTTGGTCTCCTGGCTCTTATATGCCTCCCCAAGTGTGGCGTTGATGCCTCCACTCACTCACTTGCTGATCTTAGGCATCACTAGCGAGCATTTTACCCATTTTGCACGATTTTTGCCCTGTTTTGAAACAGTAAACCCTACCCTTCTCCGGTTCGATTTCCTAACTCTAACCTATGCTAAATGCAACAAAAATCGAAGGCAAAAAACTGAAGTAGATTCTCCATGCTTTCCGATCATCAAACACCAAAAAATCCCAAAATACTTACTTGTTTTGAAGATAAAAAACACACAAACTTCCTACCTATCTCAAGCTCCGTTTCGGGGATGAATCCCCTACTTCGATGCTCGATATGAGGCGCACAAGTGCTCAAGCTTGAATCCATTGGTCCCGGCAACGGAACCAAAATGTGGGAGCTTTCGCTCAACCGCCAAGACCCACGGACTGCTTATTGTTTCAAGCGTTCCAAGGAGCTCTAATGGCTATCTCTCACCTAGCCAACGTGCCGTCTCCTACGAGTGTAGTGAGCTTACCTTGATGCTTGATCGAGTACCCTCCTCTCTCTTGCACCCCGGTAGCTCCACGATTCTTAATGCTAGCTCAAGCATCCTCAAGCCTCCTCCATCTCCAAGCTCCATCCTCCATAGCCGCATGCACAAGAGAAGAGAAGAGAAGAGAAGAGAAGAAGAGAAGAGGAGATGGTGAAGAGCTTCACCCTCTTGATCCCTCACTCCCACACACACTCACTCCCTCACTCTCACACTCCCTCTCTCAAGAGCACACACAAGCAAGAAGGAGAGAGGAAGAGAGGAAGAGAGGAAGAAGAAGACTCTTTTTGCCACACACCAAAGAATGAGCTTCACATTCACTTTTCAACTTTATATATAAAACCCTAAATCCCTTTTGGGCGGTAATCCCCTTTTTCCCTTTTTTACATGGCCGGCCGTAGCCTAGGCCCTTTTTCCCATCACCACTCTAATTTCATCCTGTTCTCAACTAATGCGTAAAATTTGCACAGGAGCCAGCCTGGTGCTCTTTTACAAGGATTCGGGAGCGCTTCTATATTTAATGGTGCGCATTTTACCCTTTTGTTGCCTTGGGGCAACACTGAAACTTTTTGAGGGTCGTGCCCAAACATTTAATTTTTTCAAGATCTGGTTTCCGGTCAAGGTGCCTTTTTCTGCTTTTACCCTGCGCCTTTTTTGCTATTTCCTTTTTTTCGTTTTCCGCTCCTCTGTGCTGTGGGAAACATGGTAACGGTACATCAACCTATCAACAGGATATCTGACCCTCTGCGAGTGTCTAGGTTGTGGTGCATTGCTTGATTCCCCTCTCTCATGAGGCTGAATATACCTGCTCTACCTCATGCCAGGCGTAAAGACAGTCGGAATACCAAGCTCATTGTCTAAAGTGTCAGCGGACTCATATCCAGAAGTCATCCTACCAGATGTCATCATCAAACCAGATGCATTCTCAATAGCTTTCTCTTTTCCTTTGTTGTAGAAGATATCATATCTCCCCCTCATTGACATATCGGTGTCAGTGGACGGTGAGCCAGAGCTCCTCAATCTACCTATCCAAGGAGATATTGTCTGACCACTAGGACTTGTCATAGCAGTACTCTGTTGCAAATCAATTGTAGATACATGAGTAGAAGGTGTTGAGATATCGAGCTCCACTCATGATACGCCAGGGTGACCGTTGTGCATTTATGTCACCGACGTGTTAGTTGCAGACGCGGTTGGTACACCGCCCCTGAATAATAGCTACACGATAGCTATCCTTATCTACTCTAGTTTGTGGCTCAGTTAGTATGCCACCTTAGTTAGTTGAGTTTGGTTTGAGACCCATATATACAGGGTTATTCTATTTCTTTGTAAGAGAGTTCATTTGGCTTCCACAACTAAGAAGAGGAAAACTGTTTTCAGCCTCCACCCTTGTGTGTATTCCCCCATTGTGCAAGCAAGAAAGCTACAAGTGAGACTCCTTCCTTCTCTCCCATAATCTTGACATGGTATCAGAGCCTTGTTCGTGGTAAGGAGCTCAAGAAAGCAAGCCAAGCTCGCGGTGTTCTGGTAAGAGGAGCAGTGTTGCTTTCATTTTCTGTTTTGGGAGCAGATCTCTGCAGGTAGCACAGCCGGAAAGTGCAGGAGTGCATTGTCTCAGGTTGAGACGCCCTTCGCGGTGAAGCAAGAGGGCAGTATATGCTGCGGGTGAGAACTTTAGCTCTCGGCGACCCTGTTTTTTTGATTTGAGGCCATTTCGGGGCCTGTTTTGGAGGCGGAAGTTTTCTGCACGCACTCAGGAAAAAGCCCAGTTTTATGCTGTGCAGCCACTGTTCTATAGGTCGGTGAATAGTTACTGTAAACATTGCATTGTATGCTTGTGCGCAGAGGCATTGGGAGCTACAGAATCATCCCTGTTGCCTGTTGATGCAAAATCGTCACTAGGAAGTGACTGTGTGGTCAAATACCACTTTCGCCAGTTTTGCAGATTTTCCCTTGTGAGGGTGAAGCTGTGGTTTTTGCAGTGACAGAATTTTTTGCAGTCTTCTGTAATGGCATCTGATTCTCTTTCACAGATTGTCACTGAAAAGCTTGACAAGAACAACTTCCAAGCATGGAAGTTTAGAATGACAAATTTCCTTATGGGAAAAGGATATTGGGAATTTGTTGCAGGAAATGAAGAAGAACCAGTTCTTCCTGATGTTCCCAATCAACAACAAATGCAGGCATTTAAAGCATGGCATGAGAGAGCCAGGAAAGTTATGTATTGGCTGTCTATCAGCATTTCAGACTCTATGATTGTGCATATTCAGGATGCAAGTATGCCAAAGGAGGCATGGGATACTCTGTCAAAGATGTATAGCACAAATACGCAAGCCAGGAAAATGCAGCTCAAGCAAGAGTTGCACAATGTGCAAAGAGAAAATATGAGCATCAATGACTACCACATGAAGGTGAAGAAGATTGCAGATGCACTTGCTTCCATTGGGTCACCAGTGGAAGATGATGATTTAGTTTCTGTGACCTTGAATGGTCTAGGAAAGGATTATGCGCAGTTTCGGACATCCATTTCTGTCCGTGAAAGATTTCCTGATTTTGAAGAGTTGATTGCTCTTCTAATTTCTGAGGAGCAGAGAAATGGTGGTGCATCTTCTTCAGGAGGAACTTCAAAAGAAGCTGTCTTCTACTCAAATGCTGGAAGAGGTAGAGGCAGAGGTAGAGGAGGCCGATTTGGAGGCCGTGGTAGAAATCAGAATATGCAGCAAACTCAAGAAAACCAGTCCTATGGAGGAGGACATGGTAACTCTAGAGGCAGGGGGAGCCAAAGAGGTCGTGGTGGATGGCAAAGAGGCCAAAATACAAACAGTAATGTTGAATGCTACTACTGTGGTAAAATGGGTCATATGGCTAAAGACTGCTATAAAAAGCAGAATGACATCATGAATGGAAAACTGCAACAAGGGAATTATGCATCTTCTAGTAGACAGGGTGATGACAGAAATGAGCATTTGTTCATGGTGCAGCACATGAACAATTCTGTGACAAGTGGAGAAGAAAGCAATGATGTATGGTATGTTGACTCAGGTGCATCAAACCATATGACAGGTCATGCAGAATGGATGGAGGATGCAAGGAAAATGGAAAAACCAGGATTTGTGGAGACTGGTGATGATACTGCACATCCTATTGTGCAGATTGGAAAAATTCCCTTGTCTATGCAGGATGGGAAAAAGAAATACCTGTCCGATGTATTTCATGTCCCGAATATCACCAAGAATCTGGTTTCTGTCGGTCAAATGGTTGAGCAGGGCTTGCAGGTCAGATTTAATCCTCATGGATGCTTTGTTGAGGATATGAAAAATAAAGGTCGCTTGATAGCAAAAGGAAAGAAGAAGGGTAGAATGTTTACATTGGATGCAGACATGCCTGAATTGAGTGCAGCAATGTTTGCACATGGGACCGGTGTAGTTGCAGATATTGATATCTGGCATAAACGCATTGGTCATGTTAATGTACAGCGACTTAAATCAATGCAGGCCCAAAACATTGTTGTAGGATTGCCTAAGTTCAAGGTTGCAGAAATGCATAAGGTATGTGAAGCCTGTCAGTTTGGAAAACAGGCAAGGAAACCATTTCCTAGACATGTTCAAGAGAGTGAGAAGCCATTGGAATTAATTCACTCTGATGTGTGGACTACTAAAGCTGCATCTCTTGGAGGCTGTCATTATTTTGTCAGTTTTATTGATGACTATAGCAGAAAAGTTTGGGTGTATTTTATGAAAAAGAAAAGTGAAGTTTTTGGGCATTTCAAAACTCTTAAAGCTATGGTTGAAAAAGAAACAGGTCTGCAGATAAAATGCCTAAGGTCAGATGGAGGGGGAGAGTACCTCTCAAATGAGTTTGCAAAGTTCTTGCAGGAGCATGGCATAAAGCAGCAATATTCATGCAGTTATACCCCACAACAAAATGGAATTGTAGAAAGGAAAAACAGGCATATTGGAGAGGTATCTCGTGCCATGCTCAATGAAAAAGACTTGCCAGATTTTTATTGGGCTGAAGCAGTTGCTACAGCAGTCTACATAATGAACAGGACTCCCACTGCAGCAATACATGGAATGACTCCAGAGGAGAGGTATACTGGTAGGAAACCAGATATTTCTCATTTGAAAATTTTTGGTTGCATTGCCTATGTACATGTGCCAGATGAGCTGAGATCCAAGTTGGATCCAAAAGCTGAGAAGTGCATCTTTATTGGTTACTCTCTGCAGCAAAAAGGGTATAGATGCTATAACCCTTCTACTCGTAAGTTTACAGTGAGCAGAGATGTTATTTTTGATGAGATGAGTAGCTGGTATAAACCAGTAAATGTGATTGATGATGTAGATGCACAAAATGGTAATGCTGCACAGAATTCACAGCAGCAGTCACAAAATATTAGTGGACCTGGAGCGTCCTCTAGCAGTGGTTCACATTCTTCCCCATGGACAGGCAGATTGAGATCAGGAGAATCTTCTCAAAGTAATGCAGATAGTGGTATGCAGGTATCACGAAAAGGAAAAGAGAAGATTGATCAGCCCATGTTTGATGTGAATGCAGGTCACTCTTATGTGGATGGTGAATCCAGTGGCTCAGAACAGAGCATTGATGATGAGTTGGGTATTCCTTCTATTGTTACACCTGGAGTAAGGAAGACCAGGGATGTTTTGAGAGCACCTGGGAGTGAACCCACTTTGCGCAGGTCTACCAGAGTTAGGTATCCTGTGGATAGGCTGAAATATGATGGATTTACAGCCATTCACTATGCATATATGGTCAAGGTGATACAGGAACCAGAACCCACTTCTTTTGAGCAAGCCATGGGAAAAGAAAAATGGGAGAAAGCCATGGATGAAGAAATGGATGCCTTGGAAGCAAACGCTACATGGGAATTGGTACCTTTGCCTAAAGGTAAGAATGCAATTGGCTGTAAGTGGGTTTATAAGGTGAAGCACAATGCTGATGGTTCTGTGAACAGATACAAGGCAAGATTAGTAGTCAAGGGGTATGCACAAACATATGGCATTGACTATGAAGAAACATTCAGTCCGGTTGCAAGGATGGCAACCGTAAGAGCAGTCATTGCTATGGCTGCATCAAAGGGATGGTCTTTACATCAGATGGATGTAAAGAATGCCTTCTTGCATGGTGATTTGCAAGAAGAGGTCTATATGGAGCAGCCACCAGGTTATGTGCATGCTGTTCATCCTGAGTTTGTTTGCAGGTTGAAGAAAGCCTTGTATGACTTGAAGCAAGCACCTAGAGCATGGTCTGACAAGATAGGACAGTATCTTGTCACTATTGGCTTTCAGATTTCCAAGGCAGATTTCTCACTTTATGTGAGAAAAACAAAGAAAGGTATTATGCTACTTGCCATTTATGTTGATGATTTGATTATGACAGGTGACAGTGATGAAGATATCCTTCATGTGAAAATGCTATTGAAGCAGAAGTTTGAGATGAAGGATTTGGGAGAGCTGCGTTATTTCTTGGGCATTGAGGTGATTAGATCACCAAGTGGGATACAGCTCTTGCAGAGGCAGTATGGATTGGACATGCTGTCCAAATATGGGATGACAGGCTGTAAGCCTATTTCAGTTCCTTTGGAGCAGAATGTGAAGCTGAGTGCAGATGCAGGTGAGCTTCTGGAAGACCCTACTATGTACAGACGCATAGTAGGAAGCTTGATTTATATGACTATTACCAGGCCGGATTTGAGCTATGCTGTTGGATTGGTAAGTCAGTTTATGCAGGCTCCAAGGAAACCACATTTGGATGCGGCTAGACGCATACTCAGGTATGTGAAGTCCACATTGCAGTATGGACTATTTTATGAGACTGGGGTTCAGATACAGTTGCATGGATACACTGATGCTGATTGGGCTGGTAGTATTTCTGATAGACGATCTACCAGTGGATATGTGTTCTCTTTTGGGAGTGCTGCAGTCACTTGGAGCAGCAAGAAACAGCCTACAGTTGCCTTGTCGAGCACAGAGGCTGAGTACAGGGGTGCAGCAATGGCTGCATGTGAGGTAGCTTGGTTGCATAAGCTACTTTATGATATGCATCAGTCTACAGATGGGCCAGTTGTCATTTATTGTGACAACATGAGTAGTATACACTTGGCAAATAACCCAGTCTATCATGCTAGAACAAAGCACATTGAGGTGCATTATCACTATGTGCGAGAGAGGGTTTTACTAGGTCTTATTGATCTAGTTTATGTCAGCACAGAGGATCAGGTAGCTGACATATTCACGAAGGCATTGGGCGCAGAGAAGCTGCGCAAGTTCAGAGACCTGCTTGGTGTGCAGGAATTGGGATTGAGCTCGAGGGGGAGTGTTGAGATATCAAGCTCCACTCGTGATACGCCAGGGTGACCGTTGTGCATTTATGTCACCGACGTGTTAGTTGCAGACGCGGTTGGTACACCGCCCCTGAATAATAGCTACACGATAGTTATCCTTATCTACTCTAGTTTGTGGCTCAGTTAGTATGCCACCTTAGTTAGTTGAGTTTGGTTTGAGACCCATATATACAGGGTTATTCTATTTCTTTGTAGGAGAGTTCATTTGGCTTCCACAACTAAGAAGAGGAAAACTGTTTTCAGCCTCCACCCTTGTGTGTATTCCCCCATTGTGCAAGCAAGAAAGCTACAAGTGAGACTCCTTCCTTCTCTCCCACAATCTTGACAGAAGGGGTATCTGACGGCACTACAACCGGTGATACATACCAAGAGGCCATCTCATCAAAGATAACATCCCTGCTCACCAAAGTCTCCCTGGTAGAGGGATCATAGCATTTGTATGCCTTCTTCTCCTACAAATGAAAACACACTTATAAGCTTTTGGATCCAGATTCTTCCTTTTCTCATCTGGGATGTGCACATAAGCAAGGCAGCCAAAGACTTTCATGTGACTTACATCTGGCTTATAGCCATATAGCGTCTCATGAATACTTGCAGTGGGAGTCCGATTCAAGATATACATGGCTGTCATAACAGCCTCAACCCAATAATAGAGCGGTATCTTCTTCCCGTTCATCATGGCACGAGTAGCTTCCATCAATACCCTGTTATTACGCTTAGCCACTCCATTTTGCTATGGAGTATAGCTGTAGGTAAGCTGCCTACATATGTCATTTTCAGTCAGAAAATTGTCAAACTCTTTTGACACATACTCCCCATGATCTCAAGCAAGAGATATAACAGTCAAATTCCTTTTCAACCTACTTTTTAAACTGCTGAAAAATAACAAACACCTCATCCTTTGTCTGCAGAATATACACCCAAGTATAGCGACTGTAATCATCAATGAATGTCACATAGTACTTCGAGCCTCCCATAGATGCATTATGGGTTGGCCCCCAGACATCAGAGTGCACTAACTGCAATGGACGTGTACTCTGCCTTACATGCCTGACAAATGGCAACCTCGACTGCTTTCCATACTGGCAAGCATCGCATACATGGCCAATGTCTGTGTATTGGAACTTGGTTACACCTATAACAAGCTGTTTTTTCTGCATAATTTGCAGCCTCTGCAAATTCACATGTCCCACTCTCTTATGCCAAATTTCCAAATCTCTGACAATGCCAGAACCATGGGCAAACATAGCTGAATTTAGCTCTGGCAAAGTGGCATCAAGAGTAAACATTCTGCCATTCCTATGACCATGAGCAATCAACTTGCATCCATTTCCAAACTCTTCAATAAAGCATCCATGCTTATTGAACCTAACCTGCAAGTTCTGCTGTGTCATCTGACCTACAGACAGTAAGTTCTTCGTTATCGATGGGACATGTAGTACATCATGCAAATTTTTCTTTCTGCCATCATGAACCACAAGAGGCACTTTGCCTTTATGCTCAATGGTATGTTGCATGTCATCACTTGTGCATACATAGTCATGTCTTTCAACTACCATGTTAGTGAACGAATCACTATGAGGGGTCATGTGGTTTGAGGCCCCTAAATCAATGTACCATACTGCATCATCAGTGGATTTTTAGCAGCCCTATCTTTCAGATTCTGCATGGCAAACAATCTATCTCCTAAAGCATCATCTACTTGACTGGACGTAGCAAAATGTCCATGTTGTTTGCTCTTCTGATTGCCTTGCTTCTTCCAACATTCCTTCGCAATATGACCATACTTTCCGCAGTAATGACAATCCTTATCCTTATTCAGATTTTAGATGGAGGCTGCTACTGCCAGGAGCCTTCGCCTCTAGGGCTAGATCTCCCCCTACCTCTAAAGTTTCCACCACCTCTTGCATTCGATACCTGCTAGTTGTTATTGCCATAGGATGCATTTTGTTGGTCTCCTCTGCCAGAACCATAGCCTCTACCACGGCTTCCATGGCCGCGTTGATTGGAATAAAAGACTGCATCCTTGCTTTTGGAACTGCTTAACCCTGTAGCCAAGCCAAGTTTAACCTCCTCATGGATAAGCAGTGCAACCAGTTCATTGAAATTAGGCATTTCAGCCCGCACAAACACAAAAGCATCAAAAGACTTATATTCAGGCCCCAAGCCATTCAAAGTCACAGCAACCATGTCTTCATCTTCAACCTATGATCCAACATATGCCAGGTGATCTGCAATAGTCTTGATCTCCATGACATAATCCTGTATAGATTTGCTCTTTCTCTCCATATTGTTAAATTTGTGCTTTAACTGGATCTTTTTGGCACTTGTGGTCATGCCATGGTACTTGACTAGGATGTCTCAAGCATCCTTAGGAGAGCTACAGTTCATTATCTGCATTACCATGGCATCTGATATACATAGAGACAGCCAGTGCAACACCCTGCGAGCTCTTTCTGTCAAAGCTTGATGTAATAGTCTTTGATCAATTGTAGGTCTTTCTGGGAGCTCAGGTTCGGCTTCTACTACAGTCACCAACTCCCAATATCCTTTCCTGATTAAGAAGTTCTCCATGTGGAACTTCCATATGGCATAATTATGGTTTTCCAATTTCTCCTCCACAATCTGGGTAATATTGTCTATCCTGTCAGCATTTTCCATGTCGTATGCTCTACTTGACTACTTGTAAGTCAAAATCTTCCTGACAATTCAGTTTCAACCTGCAACTGTTTATGACAGTTTTTAGCACTCTATGTGCTCAGACAGTGAGTACTTCAGCCTGAAAAACAATGGTACATACACCTCCTGACACTTGGCAATCACCTAGGTATTGCAGCCTACATGTACAGACTGCATTCAATGCAAAACCAGCATGTATTTGGGCACCTTGTTCATGTACAGAGAAGCAGTCTGTAGGCTGAAAAATAACAATAAACAATAGCTCCTCTTTGAGCTCAACACAGATGGTATGTGCCCCAAGAACACTTATAGTAGTTCACAGATCTATTTCTGCACATGGGGTTCCAAACATGTCAATATGACACTGAATACATCATGTACTGCAAGTACAAGTGCAAAATATTCTACCTGCGAATTTCAGCCAGCTAAGACCAACCAATCACAATGTATTTCAGTCCACAAAACTCCTCGTAGTGTCACATACATATATAATCACAATTGGAGATCAATACATGATCATTTCATCATCCAAAACGGTCATGTCTTCAAGAGCTAATGTCATACAATTTATTTACTATTTATAAACAGTCAAAGCCATGTCAATACATTTATTTCCAACTTCAACCTTCAGCAATCAATAGCTTCCAATACCTTTCTTAATCAACCAGCCATTAAGCAGACATATGCCAGGTTATACAAAATGATTGAGCCTTCTAATGTCATGTAATGCTTCCAATACTTGTTGTCCACAGTAAATGACAGTTTTTAGCTTGTGAAAACTTTCCAGATCTTAGTATTTTAACAAAAAAATTCGAGCCCAAGTCACAAGAACAAGTGCATATGTCCTTCTTGCATGTATTTATGCTCCAACGATGCCAGAGTACATGTTAGAGAGCTTCAGTGTGTCAAGCATGGTTGACTACATGCTGTCCAGTCAATGTACAATAGTTCAGACCTCATTCTAACTCTACAAAACTGTTCACACATCCCAATGAGGAGATCTACATAAAGCATTTGCTGATTAGATGCCTTCAACACCTTCTAAAGGTGTGTGCACAAGTAGTAGAGCACTCCAATAAGCTCTTAATCTCTGATTTGCAGGCAGGAAAGAGGGCTGCCTTAGCAGCCGCAATCACATTGTCTAGGCCAGCAGCTTCTTCTTCTTCTTCTTCTTGATGATGATGGTCATGAGCAGCACTATAGTGCTCAAAGAGGCCTTGGAATGCCCCCCAACAAGCTTTGATCAACTGTTGCATGAATGAAAGCCACACAAGTCTGGTACATACCTTCACAGGAGCTCAATAGCAGCCAGCTCCTTCAAGAGACATACCTTGTCTTCAACATTTAGGTTCTACTCCACCAATGCCATCCTACAAAGAGCCCATTCATGGCTCTGATACCATGTTCAAAGTCAGAGAAAGGTTGGATCTAACACTGTGAAGAGCCAAGTGCTCTCTCACATATCTTCCATTATATTTCACCCATAACTCAAATGATTGTTTACAACCTAAGGTCTCAAGGACCATTTACACCAAACAACTAAGTCCTAAGCACTGACTTATTTAATGTCCGCATCATGTAGTATAGCTGGACAACTCAAGTGTTGAGTACAATCATATCAAAGACAGAAAATGGTGAGATAGCTGAAGGACACTTCAATGGGGACACTACTACATGCCAAGTGCTCCAGTCCCAATTGTGGTGGCCAACATTATTATGCGATGCAGATAGGTTTGTAAAGCATTGCGATGAGCACCAATGAACTAAAGTCCCTACTCATAAGGACAAAATAGAGTTGACCCCAATGATTACATGCCTACCATTTGAGAAGTGGGGAATTTATTTCATTGACCCAGTTAGCCCTGTAGCTCAATACTCTCAAGCCAAATACATCGTTGTTGCCACGTACTATCTCACCAAGTGGGGAGAACATTGAGCAACTCGCAAAAATGATGCAAGAACCACAACCAAGTTTCTTTGGGAGCAAGTAATCTCTCGATTCCGACTGCCCCATAAAGTTGGTTAGTGACCAAGGCACACACTTTATCAATGAAGTGATCGGTCACTTGTTATCCACCTTCCTAATAATACATAGGAAGTCCTCTCCATACTATCTGTAGGTTAATGGTCAAGTCGAATCTACAAACAAGATCTTGGTGGGTATTCTAACAAAAGTCGTCTCTGCCTCATGCAGGAGTGACTTGGACAACAAACTTATAGCAGCTTTATGGGCATACTAAATGAAATACAAAACAACCACATGACAGACTCCATTTAGGCTCACCTACAAAACTAAAACCATTTTTCATGTGAAATTCTTTATTCCTAGCTTGAGAATAGCAACCCAAGAATGATGGGAGGGCCAAGAAGCATGGAAAAATTTTCCTAGTGGAGCTAGAATGCCTCTTTGAAACCGGTCTCATTGCAAACCACGCTCTAATCTCGAAAAAAGCATGCCGTAAGAGTTGGTTTGACAAATATGTCAAGCAACAAGACTTTGGGCAAGGAGACTTAGTCTTGCTATACTTTGTTAAAGGACACAAGTAGAAAATGAATTTTAGGGGATTTGGACCCTTCAAGGTCCATATTGTCAATAGAATGGAGAATGTGGAAATAGAAACCCTAGAGGGACAAAGTATAGGTTTCTTCAATGGAAGCTGCATCAAAAAGTACTAACCCCAATCACATCCACTTCATGAACCTGTGATAACAGACCCACCATCGAATGTGAGGGTTGTGACCATCACAGAGCTCGAGGATGTGGATGAGGAAGTAGTAGCACCAGTCTACCTGTAGATCACCATGACCTCCCAAACCATATGCACCCTTGATGCACTAATTGATGAGGGAGCCGATGTCAATATCTTAATACATGAACACTAGACCGCATCAGGTCAACCCCAATTGTAACCAACCAACGCAAAACAGTGCCCCTTTAGGGGAAAACCTACCCACTCTTAGGAAAATGCAAATTGATGGTTTTTATTGTGATTGAGAGTCTATCCCTCATTTTCTATGTGCTACCCAACAAGAAAAGTGTTGGCAAGGAAACCTTGCTGGGACAAGTGTTCAAAAAACAAGCTTTTTGTAATGTAGACTATGACTTGCAGCGCATCCACCTTGCCATCGGGCATGTTAGAATTGTAATGGCTTTCAGTATGAGTACCATAGTTATCCCAAAACCTATAGTAGTGCTACTAGTAGCTAAACCTAGTGTCCACCCTAAGGAGGGGAGTGGTACATTTCGACATGCTTCCATAGTACCTTCCCCATCGCATCAAAGAACCACGGCCCAAACATGCAAGTAGATTCTCAAGCATAAACCATAGTTTCACAAATGTCAAACTTTGAGTGTGCATAATTTCCATACCTCTTGCTCTAGGCATAAACGGTGGAGTTGGAACTCCTATAATGTACATGTGACTAAGTAGCACTGGGTCTCGAAGGCCTTGCTCTGAGCCCAAAGATACTATGAGGGTAGCATCTCACTATGGTTGCCCAAACTCCTGACTGCTAGCTTGGATCCTCAATCTTAGGCCCTACAAACCAAGCTTTCGCAAAGTCAATCAAAACAGGGGAGAAGAAGAACAAGGACAGAAGGTGCTCAGTCCTTGAGTGCTCGAATGGTCTATTGACCCAAATTTCAACCAAGAGTCCATGAACAACTGAACAAGGCCTTGCATAAAGGCTCTAAGATAATAACAAAGAACCCCAACACCTATGTATCAATTGAGTTGCAAACCTCACAATCCAAGCCTTCCACACCCGTTGAGAATCTTCTACTGAAAGTGGCCCAAGTCAACTTATCCTGCTCGACCAAACCCACAATCAAACCTAAGCCACCAAAACACCTTAAGCCATTGCCACCCACAATGATCCATTCTTGAAGTGGCATCCAATATGGCCATGGCCATAGGGGATGATTTGGCTACATGCATTTGATGGCTGGATTCAACTTTCACACTGTTCGCTAGAAGTTATAAACATTTCAACCTAGGTATACTTGACGAGCCTATAGCAAATGAGGTATGTTCCTTACCACGTTCTTGGGAAGAATATGAGTTCATATTTATTAAAACTTCCACTATTGCAAATGAGACAAGAAAAGGGAAAAAGCCAATGTTTGATCACATCTTATCAAAAAAGTAAAATTTCCATGCCACTCTAGGAACTCTCTGAACTCCAATGACTCGTTGAATCTTAGTCCAATTTTATACGTAAGTGGTATAATTTTTGTCTTTCATGGGCCCAAGAGGGACATCAAATCATGACCAATGTGGAGCAAAGACGTGCCATCAAGACTTCTAAGTACAACCCAACCTATGTGGCCCCCACCTCATTTAGGGTATTGGCCCTAACCAAGAATCAGCCATTAGAAGACAATGTCATGCTTCACCCATGCTTGGATAAGATTCTAACGGAGGAGGAACTCCACATTGCAAGTCGACTCAACTCATGTGACCTCTTGACTGATGTCTTGACTTACATCACACAAGTTGGCATTCATCCATGGGATTTGGACTATTATGCATATCTTGAATATAACCTCAAGTTTTACGACTGGTTCTTGAGAAAGCAAGGCATACCACAAATGTGTTGAATACCCATACACTTTGATTTCCACAATCCTAGGAAGGATTTTCATTCTTTCCAGGGGGAAGGAGAGTAATGGATGAAACGTCAAAGGGAGTAATGGATGATTTCCACAATCCTAGGAAGGATTTTCATTCTTTCCAGGGGGAAGGGGAGTAATGGATGAAACGTCAAAGGGAGTAATGGATGAAAACTCAAAATAGGAATTGAATTCTAAAACAAAAGAATGAAGTATGGATTGATTGGTATGCAAATTCTTAACTTGTGGGTTTTTTTGGGTTATATTCCTTATCGTATGAGAGTTCTTATATTTTAACACTAACCTTTCTAGTCATCTTACTTTAAGAGATAGATGCCCTTTAAAGAGAACTAATTGTGGAATGTTATGTGGCGACAGGAATCTAAATGGTAGGACAAGAGGATAAAGCCAACAAGCTTCCCTTCTTGGAGGAGGAGCATAGAAGATATGGACTAGCCATGGAAATCTGGGCATTCAACCAATTTAAATATCACAACATCCACATTTTGGAAGGAGTGGTGATAGTCAAAGAGGCAGTGGCATAGATGCTGGAACGATGCAGCCTCACCAAGTACCCAAAACAAGTGGGACAAGACATAGACCATAGTAAATGCACCAAATTCGTGAGGACCTTTGACATCTAAAGGAACATTGGCATGGTGATTGTCATGCCAAGGCAAGACCTCTAGAAGTGTGGCGGTTCACCTTAGCCCAGAAATTATAGAAAAGGAATTGGGGCTAGAACAGAGAAGCTAGAAAAGAGACCCAAGAGGGATGTATATGGAATGTTATGGATGGACAAAAGAAGGGTCTACACCAATGATGGAATCAGCCTAGTAGATATCCCAGATCCCACCATTCTTGCAGGCTAAAATGATCCATACACTTTTTTCAAGCAAGAGATACAATGCCCTTATGAGTAGAATCGGGGTACCCTTGCTGGAAATCATTGCAACCAATGCCATGAACAAGGTAAATTGGAATGCCTACATATGGAAAACAAAATAAGCCTCAGTAAAGGTACTAGTTGTAGCACCAAGGGTGGTAGGAGGAGAGTCCCGGCTACTACCACTACAGAGTCTGAAAGGAAAAAACCTACCTATGAGGCCTCAACCATAGGTTTTGGAGGAGTATTAATAGCCACTATCAAGGAAGCTCTAGGGGAGGTAGAGGAAATGCTAGAGCCATCACTAGCTCACCAAGATCCGTCACTAATCCATGAGGAGTATCGCTCCTCCACCCTAGCAAGCCCGACCTTCTTGATGTCAGGAGGAGAACAGGAGGGAGAAGAAACCCATAAAGAGTAGTAGGACAACACTTCAAGAGTCATTAATGAAAAGGAGCATGACCAACCGCCTCAACTCTAAGAAGTCTCAAGTGAGAAGACAGTTAGTGAGCAACAAGGCTCATAACTCTCAAGCCAAGGGGGAAGAAGGAAGATTACTCTCAAAATCCCCATATGGAAGGCCCTCTCCACCGTTGAGGAAAACAGAGAGTTGCAAAGGGTGGAGGAGGAGTCAAAGAGGCTAGAAGAAGAGCACTGAAAGAGACAAGAAGAGGAGGAAGAAAGGCTAAGGAAACAAGAAGAAGAGGAGATCACCTTTGCCATTCAGAGATTAGTGGAGAAACCCTCCCAATCTCAAGAATTGGCAATGATGAGCCTAGTAAGGGAGGACATGCCAAGCACAAGCGCAGCACTGGAGGAAGCTAGACCATGGCCGGTGGTGGAAGGGAAGGGTAAAACCCCATTGGACCCCATCCCACGAGTCTTGACCACACCAACAATCACCCCAACATAGGGTACTGCGGAGGGGGTGGTCAATGAAAGCAAGATCGTGCCTTGGGTACAATACCTAGTTAGCAAAGTACAAGAAATTGTGCATGCAGCTAGTGAGGGAGCCTCTCTTGCAGGAACCAAGAGACTAGCACAACAATAGACGTAGAGTCGCACCAAGGGCCAAAGGTACCTTGTTTAGAAGTATCGACCACTTCAATACTTTGGCCATGCACCATAATGAAGATTAAGATGAACTAGTGAAGGAATTTCAAAGACAACTCCACAAGGCAACTAAAGACAAAAAGGTTGCATTTGTAGAAGGCTGTGTTCGTAGACTACAGGATGGAGCAAGCAAGAGTGATGATGATCATTAATAGGAAAATGATCTCATTAAAAGAGACCCTGAAGGCAAGAGAGGGAGAGGAGGGTGTCAAGGAGTTGTATGATGAAGAGAGGGAGACCCGCATCTCCTTGGAAACTATGTGTGCCTTCAACTCTTGCAAAAATAAATGCCTAGAGTTGGAAATAAAGGAGCTAAAGAGGAAAAAAGAATAAGCTATGAAGGAGCTGCAAGAAGTAAGGAACCAACGGGATGAGGAGAACAAGAGGAAACTAATGGAGCTATACAACCAGCTACAATCAATTCTCCATGAACAAGACATACTTAAAGAGCAGGTGAAAAGAAAAACCCAAGAGCTAGAGCAAATGCATACATTGCGCCAGGAGCAAGAGCATGCAATTTCCACTCTAGCCTAGTACCAAAACCAAGGGTTAGAGTAGATGAAGGAAAAAGCAGAAGAGTGGGCAGCCAAAAATGAAGATCAAATCAGAAACTTAGCCTATAAGCTGGCCCACATCAAGGATGAGCTCCTTCTAGCAGAAAGCAAAGCTATGATTGTCGAGATAGGAATGCTAGAGCAACAACGCACATTCTCACAAACAGTGTTGAATGTCACATAGCTAGGAGGAGAAGAGACGATTGATTTGAAACTAGAGGAGCAATGCACTCACCTACTCTCAGCTAGCTTAACCGCACAAGAACTCACTCTACTGGGTCTTGGGGAGCCAAAATGCCAATGCAACTACAACAACAGGAGCCACTAGAGCTCGTCCAAGAAGAAGGATCTAATTTTGAAACGGACCAAACAAATGCAGGAATCAAGCCCCTCTATGCAACCACAAGTGCAAATAAAAGAGCAAGGGGAGGAAGCAGGGCCACCTGAACAAATGGTGGAGGCAAGGCACAAGCATAGGGAGCAAGTGAAATGTGCCTGTAAAAAGTTTCAAGCTAAGACACCGCAAGTTTCTCAACTAGCCATCCCTCAACGTGAGGAGTGTGATCCCATCAATTGGGGCTATGTACTTGCAATGTGGGGGCAAGGGGAGAACCGCAACCCCTTCGAGTTCTCTTTCACCTTCCCTCACTCATTGGATAGAGTGCTATCTCATAGGATGGTGGCGAATGTCATCAAGCTTTCAGCTAGTCTGGAAAGGAGATGGCTAGAGGAACAAAGGAGACACCCCATAAGGTGGTGGTAGGAACCTCCAAACTATTGGGAAGAAAAGGCGGCAGAGGTACCCTGGAGGATAGAGGGATATGAGACACAGCCAAGGTGGCACCAGAACATCTAGGACTCTAGCTTGGAGGCCTGGATCACTTTTTGCAATACCCTACCTTATGAGTGGGATGATCTTATCTACATACACTACCCAAGAGGAATTGGAGTTGATTTCAACTCGGAGGTGCATGGTAGATACGACTTCTCTTTTATGTATAATGTAAATGCCTCAATCCTTGAAGAGAGTTTGATTTTTACCGTAAGGGATCTCTGCCCATCTATAGTAAGTTTCTTGAATGACTTCTCCTCATGCTCTGACCATGCTTTCATCACCACATGTAATTACCTCTGCCTACTGTGAGTATTATTAAAACAAAAACCTATTGTAGAGGAAGAGCAGTTAACGCCTCTCTTTTTTTACCTCAATGCTGGGATTGATAATTGTGCGATAGTGTGCCTCATGATGAGAGCCACTCTCCTACCAGCATATTGCATGAGCATCTTAGAGGACATGAGTGATAGTAGATTCACCGTGTGTAACCACCCATTTTTGTCATCTACTTCACTCAATGTAAGAACTAGCTTAAAGGGGTATCTGCAAAGTAGGGCATTCCTCAGTAAAGCCCTCAAGCCACCACGCAATTTGGCCCTTGCTCCACAACGGGATGCCTCTTAGCATGCTCCCTTATTAAATTTTCTCATTAAAAAAAAGTGAAAAGAGAAGAAAGGATAAGAAAAAAGGAGGAGGACAAGAAGGAAGGAAGTAGAAAGCAAAGAAGCACAACAAGGGAATCAACCACCTATATCCTATGAGCGTCACAAGCACTGCACCTAGGGACCACCCTAGCCCATTTCCCACTTCACATACTTAGGGCACCTTAAGGGCAGGACACACCTAGGGAGCTCCCACTCACCTATGGTTAGACCTGTCTCCCTAAGTTGCACCCACAACACCTCCCTTTGTACAAGAACTAGGTCCTCAACAAGTGTGGGACAACACCTTGTGCTTGTGCCTAAGGTTTTACCCAACTTCCAATTCCACTAGCATAGACACCATGCACTGCATTGTTTGTGAGATAGGCACACCCCTAGATAGTGCACTTCCTTTTCTTTTCAAGTACATTCAGCAACCCGCGATCAACCATCGGCATCGGAGGCCCCCATCATCTACTCAATCCATCCACGGCAACTCTCCATCCATTTTGATGTGTCTCTTCTCCATAGCCAACCTCCCAAAACCCCATCATCAACCCACATGGCAAACCTTCAACCACTTGAGCCCTTATCAACAAGTGCCATGGGTTTGGCACTCGGCTAGTTCGGGGTAATGTTACATCCCAAAAGGAATCCCAAGACAAAAAGGCCCTAAAAAGTTGGAAATTGAAGATAGCCCAAGGCAAGAAAAGAGGAAAAGAAAGGCAAGCTCAAATTTTTTTAGGAAAATCCTTAATACAAAAGGAAGTGCACAATAATGAGTGCACTAAATAATCTAGCAAAAAAAGAATTGGGCGCATTGTAATTCATTTTGTAAATGAGCGCTAGGATCCCTCTTGTGCAATTTGTAAATGTAGACAGGCATGGGCAAAAGAACTGTGAAAATAGGAAAGAAATAAGGAAAGAAAACCTTGGCTAAAACGACCAGCCATGTAAACAGGGATGGATGCTTGAAAGAGGAGGAGGGCATGTATAAAAAGGCATAAAGGGAATGAAGAAGATCATTCTTATGTATGGCCAAAACTAGCTCTCCTCTTCCCGTATTCTTCTTCTCTTATCTTTGCTTGTCTCGTGTGGGGTAATGCAATGGAGCATAGAGTTTGGAGCTTGAGGATCCAGCATGCTTGAGGTTGCATTTTGGATCGTGGAGCTATTGGAGTGCTTGAAGGAGGAGGCAATTCGATCGAGCATGGAGGTAAGCTCGCTACATTCATAGGTATGAGAGTGCATATGGCTATGTGAGAGGTATCCATGATACTCAGCTTGAAATACTTGAAGCAATAAGGGGTCTGTGGGGTCTTTGTGGTCGAGCAAGAAGCTCACACACATCTGGTAAGGTATCTCAATGTTGTCATAGGGATTGGGATATCTCTTAAGCAAATATTCAAGTGGCTTTCAATAAATTCCAAGATAAGATGAATAAATGGATGTGTATGCCTCTCCCCCTTTCTAGGTAGATGACTATTATCATGTTTATTCTAACATCTACAAATGTGTATGTTGGCTCTCTTCTTCCTTTTAGCCAATTAGGGTGGAAGGAAATAGAGGAGGTACTTAGAACCTTCCTATGGTCCCATGAAGAAAAGATACCTACAACTCAAATAAACTGGGACACTATTACAAAAGATGGAAAGATGGGAGGAGCTGGTCTAGAGAGTTTGCCTCGGAAAAGGCACAAGGCCTTACTATGTCCTTGCTAAGGATGATGGGAATGGACCAACCATGGTGGATGGTTCTCTTTGGAATATTGCAATGAAAACACAAGGCCTACAATGGTTGAATCTAGACTAACAAGACATCATTACTATCAGGATCCCCTAATTAGAATTTGCATAGGAAATGGTAGGTATTTGGCAAAAATTCATTGCAGACATGTCATGGAGTTTGAGAGGGTCCAAGTAGGGGGACTCCTCTCTAGATAGAAGTATATGGCTGTCCCCATATGCCTTTAACCCAACACACCCTCTAGTTCTAAGGAACCCAAAGGCTATTGTGACTCTCCACAATAAAGGATTGAGAATATGGGAGACTTAAAGTCACATGCCATGGAGCTAATTGTGAAGTGTTTCTAGCTAAGGAAAAGCAAACAAGTCTGCAACAAGAGTGGCCAACTTCAATAGTTTGAAAGAAGGATTCAATCCTCTAAGACATAGCCAATCCATCTAGCAAGAAATTGTGGCACTAAAAATCTTTGTTCTCTCAAAATGGAGGAAGGAATGCTGAATGGCAAGCTATGCAATGTGTAAGAGGAGAATCAAGAGAATCTAGAAGGCCCTCCCTTCCTACAAGCTCAATGTCCTCTGTGGCGACTAGTACTAAAAGAAACTACCCTTGCGGGCAAGATTAGCCAAGTGGATGAGAGTATCACCCTAGTGTCCATTTTGTGGGTAGGTAGAAGAAACTAAAAGACACTTATTATGGGACTTCCTTGATGTGACGCCGATATGGAGGCCCATCAAAAGGTGCCTTAGTAACACCAACTTGAAGGATAACTTTGAGATGACAATGACTTTTTCAGCTAACCAAGCACACTTGGATGAAGGTGGATGGAGGTTAATCCATATAATTATGTAGTCACTCTTAAAAAAGAAACTCAAGGCTCTTTGGTTAGGGTGGGAAGGAGAGACTTGATGCTTGTCTAGGCTAGCTAAGGCAAGAGGAGCTAGTTGTATTAGGATTTCTAAAAGTGGAAATTTGGATTTTTAAGTTGTTCTACAAAAAGCTAAGTCCCCAGGCCTAGAGCATTGCTGCATCTTTATGATGTTGTATTTACTTTAACTTTGATAATACATATGAAAGTTAGAGCCCGCGTGGAAGCACACAAAAGCAGCAACAAGAGCAAAGCAAGAGCTATGACAAATGGAGTAAGAGAGCAAGAGAGAGAGACATTATGTGGGAACTCCAACAGTCACAATGTGTGACCAGCCTTCCCTTATTCAAGAGTCACTGAAAAGATAAAGAATAAAGTTGTAGTGATGGGCGCTTGCCACCTGTAGTGTACAGGTGTGCAAGTACACTGTAAAGTGAGTAAACATGGATGGCTAGGCATACGTACCTTTACCCCCAACAATATCAAACACATTACAAAAAAATTTAACTTTTTACATTACAAATCATAATATTCTTGTTGAATTGAATGTGTTTTATGGATCTTATCAATCTTTCTGATTTGAAGTTGATTTTATGCATGAGATGAACACTCATAGATTTTTCATGCCAATAAGATTTTGTTGAAAATCTATCATGTAACTTAAAATGTTCTCTTGATGAAGAGTACCTTGCAAAACACAAAACAAAAACCAAGCAAGTTACTTGACCAAAGTCGAAATTCACATTTCACTATTTGCACAAGAACTAACTTGTAACTTTAGGGAGTTTCACAAACGTCCAAACAATATCTCACTATACAAGCATGTAGGTGATATGTCACATGGAGATTTTTGAAAAGGGTGTCCACTGATGAAAAAATTGGCTAGAATCTCCAACTTTGCCCAAAAATGTACACATCTTATACCCACATTGCAGAGAATTGAACCTGCTACATGGCAAGGGTGTAGCAAATTCAATTCCAAATCACCAATCTTATTTTGTTATTATATATCAAGAAGAGTAAATAAATATATTTTCATATGAATGAATTGATTCAAATCATTTGTTTGAAGACAAACTGAAAGTAGAAGGCATGATTCAAAAGCTCAAGGCATTCAAAGCATTAGAAAACTTAGTGTGCAAGCATAAGGCATGGAATATCATCTGGTCCATTCAAAAGTGACATAGAAGCATAAGAAATTTGAAAGCAAATCAAATGCATAAGTTTGAGAGCATAAAATTGATGGTTCCAAAGCATCAATCAATCGGGTCACTCACATTTTCCACATAAAAACCACTCGATGTAAAAGCTTCATTTCACCTTTTCTTTTAATAATGTGGTGGTAAATAATATTACCAAAGGAGGCAAAGTAAAATGTACAACATTAAAAGCCGCACTCAAAGACCATTTCTTTTTCTTTGATGCCTAATTCGATTCTAGTTGCATTTGACTCCAAAATGGCTACATTCGAATGGCTTAAAGGGAATGATTCTTTTCTTTGAGGCCATCTAAAATCAAGCATTTGAAAATATTTATTCATTCAATTTTGTGTCTTAAGTCATTCGAATAAAGCATTTAACTCTAAAGAAGGGTTTACTTTAGTGGCTAATATTTGCTAGTTGGATAAAATTTTATGCATATACAATTTTTAAAAAAATGTTGAGTAGGTCAAGTTATAACCTTCAGATTTTTATTTGCCTATATTTCTAAGGTATATTGAGGTTATAAATGTTCTTTCACCATTCTTGTGAAAGAAAAATTCAAAGAAATAGGTTAAATTCTTTGCCAAGGTTTATAAGTCTTGGGGTATATATAGAAAGATTCACCACATTGTGTTATACCTAAGCTTTATATACATATTGATTAGTTGACTATTTATGAGTAGCAAATTTTTAACCTTTCAAGAGAAGATAATACGAAATATTAGGATAAGTATAGCTTTATTGATATAAAGGTAAGGGATAGTCCAATGTTTGTTGACCATACATATAAGGCATCTTCAAATAGAACTCACATACTATCTAGAAGTTTAGATAAGGTTATAACTTCTGATACATACACCAACCATCATTGCTCAAGTAAGGATTTTGAGATGTTTTTGTTTCAACCACATTACATTATTTAACTATTTTATTCCTTTATACCACAATTTAGTTCATGTATCATTGCAAGTTAGTCCATCACACACACACACACACACACACACACACATGTGTGTGTGTGTGTGTGTGTGTATGTGTACACAACACATTGCAATAGCATGTATACAATCAAACATATATATATATATATATATATATAGGCATGCATATGCTATAACTATAGAGGCACATTGAAAATGAATCATTTGTATGGAGATATATTTATATAAATAAAACACTAATATATGCATTGAACCTCTATTTATATATCTATAGATAAAAAAATTGGGTGCCAATAACACTATCATCCTCCCGTTGTTAAGTTTCCCATTCATGTGACAAGATGTGACCCATGCCTTTTGGGTGGTTTACAGTTATTCGCAGGTAGGCTAGTGTTACTGCTTCCTCATCCTCCTCCTTTAGTTTAGTGATGGTTGCAACCCTCACATTCATTGGTGGATCTATTATCGGAGGTTCATGAAGTGGATGTGACGGAGGGTAATACTTTTTGATGCAACTTTCGTTGAAAAAACCTATGCCGTCCCCTTTTAGGGTTTCAAGTTCCACATTCCTCATTCTATTAATATTGCAAACCTTGAAAGGTCCCAATCCCTTGAATTTCATTTTCTACTTATGTCCCTTACAGAGTATAGGAAGAATAGGTCTCCTTGCCCAAAGTCATGTTGTTTGACATGTTTGTCAAACCAACTCTTGTGTTGTGCCTTTTCATAGATTAGTGCATGGGTTGCAATGAGATGAGTCTCAAATAGGCATTTCAGCTCCATTAACCAATTTTTCCATGCTTCTTGGCCCTCCCATCTCTCTTGGGCTGCTAATCTCAAGCTTGGAATAAAGAATTCTACTAGTAGAATAGCTTCAGTTCCATAGGTTAGTTTGAATGGGGTCTATGCTATGGCAGTTTTGTAGGCTTTCCTATAAGTCCACAAAGCTACCATGAGCTTGTTGTCTCAGTCACACTGAGTGAAGCAAAGACTACTTTTGTCAGAACACTCACCAATATCTTGTTCATTGACTGTTGGCTTGAGGATAATATGGTGAGGACTTTTTGTGGATTATTAAGAAGGTGGATAACAAGTAAGTGACCACTTCATTGATGAAGTGTGTACCTTGGTCACTAACCAACTCTATGGGGAAACCAAACCGTGAGATTACTTGCTCCCAAAGGAACTTGGCCGTGGTCCTAGCATCATTTTTCTGAGTTGCTCGAGCTTCTGCCCCACTCGATGAGATAATATATGGCAACAATGATGTACTTGGCCTGAGAGTACTATGTCACATGGCTAATTGGACTAATGTAATCAATTTCCCATTTTTTGAATGGTTGGCATGCGATCATCGAGGTCAACTCCGTTTTGTCCTTACTAATAGGGACTTTTGCATGTTGACACTCATCACAATGCTTCACAAAGTTAGTTGCATTGTGGAATAGCATTGGCCACCACAATTGAGATTAGAGCGTCTTGCATGCTGTGGTGTCTGAAATGTCCTCTAGCAATCCCACCATATGCTTCTTTCAGCACATTGACCTGCAATCAACTGATAGGGTTGGATTTTTAAGATCAATCTCCTTAAACTAACTTTTTCTATGGCTCATTCCGCAATTCGTTCTCAAGGATGTGGACTATGTCATCCACCCAATATGGTGTGGGGTATACTCTAAAAACAAATCTCGTTTGCTAGACATTCTAAAAAGATGTGCACCTAGTAGGTCATCACTGATTCCCTGTTGTCCAATGGCTTCTCCTATGGGTATGCAGGACATGTGATTTGCCATATAGTGTTGTTTGCCCTTGTGTATGACCAGAGAGAAGTCAAATTCCAAAATCAAAAGTAACCATCGAGCAATGCATCCTGTTGTGTAGGGTTTATTCACAAGATAAATCAATGCTTGATGATCCACAAAGAAGATAAAGGGTGTTAGTAGAAGATAGTGTCTAAACTTCTTTACAATGAACACTATGGCTGACCCTTCCCTCTCTATTGTGGAGTAGTTCATTTTCGTATCAGTGAGTTGTCTACTAGCAAAGCTCATTGGATAGTTTAGGTTATGTTCACCAAGTTGGCACAATATTTCCCTCACAGTAAACTTTGATGCATCAATGTGCACATGGAAGGTAATGGACCAATCTGGGGCTCTTAAGATAGGAGCTAAAGTTAGAGCTTGTTTAAGCCTTTCATAGGCTTATTGACATTCTTTCACTCGAATACTATTAATATCTTGTACAAAGGTCTAGCAATCAATGCATAATTTAGCATAAACCGCCAATAGTATCCTAAGTGGCCTAAGAAACATTAAACTCCCTTGAAGTTGGTTGGAGGGGGAAGGTCTATAATTACCTTGACTTTTGAGGAGTCTATGGCTATCCCATTCCTCAACACAACGTGCCCTAAAATACAATTGTGCTTCACCCAAAACTAGCACTTTAAGGGGTTCACTTAGAGGCCATATTGCCAACACCATTTAAAGACTATTCGCAGCTTTTCCAAGTGCTCTTCTCCTAGTTGGTGCGGACAAACAGGTCATCGACAAAAAATTTCAACCATTTTATGAGCATGTCCTTAAAGATGGCACACATGAGTTATTGGAAGGTAGCAAGGGCATTAGTCAGCCCAAATGGCATGACTATGTAGGCAAACACCCCCCATTGGGTGGCAAATGCTATCTTGTGCCTATCATCCGGATGGACTTCCACTTGGTTATAGCCTGAGAAGCCATCCAAAAAACTGTAGGAATCCTTTCCTACCACTCTCTCTAGCATGTAATCAGTATTATATGGTAACGGGTAGTTGTCTCTCTTCGTAGATAGTTGCATTGACCTTCTTATAGTTTACACACACTTGAATCTTCCCATTCTTTTTCATGACTATGACTATGGGTGACACCCAATCTATGTGCTCTATATTGTAAATGAATCCTATCTTCAATAGCTTATCAATCTCTTCCTTCACTATGTGTGCATGCATAGGACTCATCATGTACAATCATTGCTTGACTGATACTGCATTAGGGATCATAGGGATCTTATGAGTCATGATACTTGGTTCTATCCCTTTCAACTCGTCTAAGGACCATGCAAACACATTGACAAATTCCCTTAAGAGACTTATGAGATTATTCTCCTCCTCCTCAGTTAGCTTTTCCATTATGTGTACATCCTCTTCCCTCACCAAGTTGACCTCCTTAACTTTGGCTTGTCCTTCAATGGGCTCACTTGCCTGTCCTTTTTGCTTGGCTCCTACTAATACCACTATTCGATCACCCTCCTTGAGCTTTATGAAGCACTTGGGTAGGTCCTAGGGTTTCTTTTGCCGTTAAGCCTTTGAAGACTTTGATTGTTTCTTTATCTCCTCCTTTAGCCTCTTGAGCCTTAGGTGGACTGGAAGGTCCCCCTTGGTGCGCTTGGTCCCATGTGGTCGAGGTATTTCGGGGTCACTATTAGAGCTCACCTCTAACTTGGAGTTGTACTTTCCATCCTCACTTGAAGAGACTATGTCCCCTCATGGTTGCAATTGTGAGGCTCACTCCATTCCAAATAATGGTGTGGTGCAAGATTGAACTAATCTTGCTTGCTCATAATCTATCACGCCTAGGCATTCTAGCCAAGCTCGATTGCAATCTATCTTGGAAACTCCTTTGCTCACTCTAAACATGTTGACCTCTCAGGGTTTATTGTCTGCTCTGATTTACTCAATCACTCTTCCACTCATGTCATGTTCTATGGTCTCCACTTCCTCTTTGCTTTCCCCATTGATGGAACAACAATCTTCATACTCATCATCAGAATCCTCATACTACTTGGACTATCTGTTTCTTGTAGGGTTTCTATTCTCAAGCTTTGTCTCACTTGTCATGAGACTCAAGCTATATGAAAGGTTTAAGTCGAGCACCTTAGTCCATTGCCACTCTTTTCTTTCCATAAGATCCTTGAGGGGCTTTAAATTGGTAGTTGGGTTGCTAGCTAGCTCATTTGATAGGTATTGGGGATTTTGTGGAGTTCTAATGTGTTATTTGGGATGTGATAGGTGATTGGCATTGGTTGGTTGATGGGACTCCCGACCATCATGTACAAGGGCATTGTGGATAGGTTAGGGGTTATGGATTTGTTAGCCTTACTAGCTGAATCTACAGCTTACCTATATTCATCCTCATCCTCCAAGAATGGGAGATCAATGGTTGCCAACATGTGCATCTGTTCACACTCTTCCTCAGGACAAGGAATGTACCTTGTTATAGGTCCATAATTGCTTCTATCCCTTGAGTCGCCCTTTAGCATGGCAAAGATGGCATCTAGGTCCACTACTGAGGTTTTCCAAGTGTCCATCTCTACTTGAATTGCTTTTGATCTATTGCCTAACAATATCATGCTATAACCCCATTTCTCTATCACTTTGGCATTCCTTATCCAAGGCCTGCCTAGCAGGATATCACAATCCACTCCCTTCATGACTATGAGGTTCATGGAGAATTGAAATGAAGGTTTCCTCTTCAATGGAAATTACACAAATACTAACAAGAAATGCTGAGAACCATAGCTTGCCACTTCTTTATTCAAGATGTCTTACAACCAAGACTTACAAGAGATGTTGAAGCCATGGTACCTTGAGAATCAATTGATGACAGCTGTTGCAAGTAACTCACCCCTTACAATGGTGGGGGAAGGAATTACCTTCAAGCTCCAAGAAGTGGATATGTGAAAATGATTAATAAAAGATGATTTACATTGGCACCCTCTTCCCTTTTATACTCCAGTTTAAAATAGGCTAACTACCTAACTAAGTAGCATGAAAAATTGCTTATTTACAATCCATCCCTGCTCAAAAGTTTTGTCCTCAAAACTTTGAAGATTGAAAGGACAATTGGATGGTAAATGTGAAGAAATGAGATAATCTTCCATTGAAAAGAATCTCTAAAAAAAAGCTCAAAATAGTGGAAATCTGGAATATTGTCCAAAAAACAGGGTAGTGATAGTAAATGACCCATAACTTTGTATAAAAATGTCGAAATGACGCATATGAGATATATAAATGAATTATACTTCATAAGGTATCCATCCATATCATCAAAATCCAATTTTGATGTCAATAGGTCAATTATTTTCATAACAGAAAATTATAATAGCAAGTTGTCCACTGTGCAATGAGCTAATTATCTTCTTGAAGAAGCCATGGAAACTAATCTAAATATGAAGTATGTTGCCAATATGATTCTTCCATAGGCAATCCATTCCACTTGAGAAGATATTCCATAAAAATATGGTTCCTTAGAACTTTCTCTCTCTTGCCAATAATCCTTTCGGGCTCATAGATGATTAAGCTATCTTCATCAAGAGGAGGCAGTTCTTCAAGAACTTGTATGTCAAAGCCAATGTATTTCTTGAGTTGAGACACATGAAAAACATTGTGAATGCATATGGTTGAAGGCAAATCAAGTTGTATGTCAGAGCTAATGTATTTCTTGAGTTGAGACACATGAAAAACATTGTGAATGCATGTGGTTGAAGGCAAATCAAGTTGGTAAGTAAGATCTCCAACTTTCCTTGTGATTTGATATGGACCATAATAGCGATGAGCTAGCTTATTATGTCCACCCTTGAGAGAAGCATAATGAGACTTAGGTACTTTCAAAAATCCCCATTCTCCTTCTTCAGAATCCACATGCCTTCTTTTATTATCTGCATATAATTTCATTTTCACTTGTGCCTTCCCGATGTTTTCTTTGCACTACTTCATTAAGGCTTCCATATTTTCCAACTCTTCTCAAGCAAGAGGATTCACTTCGTCATGAAACAATGATGAAGGTACTTGGACTTTATATCCATATAATGCCTCAAATGGTGACATACCAATAATCATATGATGAGTATTATTGTAACAAAACTCTGCAAGATGAATCCAATGATCCCATGCATTCTGTGTATCATGGCAAAAGTGTTTGAGGTAGATTTCTAACCATTTATTGACCCTTTTAGCTTGGCAATCTATTTGTGGATGGTAGGCAATACTTGGATTTGGTTTGGTACCCATGGGAGTAAAAAGGATTTTCCAAAAATTTCCCATAAACCTGGAATCCTTGTTAAAAACAATCTTCATAGGTAATCCATGAAGTTTGAAAATTTCTTCCATGAACTAATCTGCCACTTGTTTGCCTGAATATTGGACTTTGGTAGGTAAGAAGTTTGGGTTGATTTTGTAAGATGATCAACAAAAATGCTATTCCAACCCTGCTTAGTGGTAGTAAGTCCTATAATAAAATCCATGCTGATATCAATCCATTTACCATGTGGGATAGGCAAAGGCTGAAGTAGACCACTAGGCAATAAATTTGAATCTTCATTTTGCTAGCATAGTAAGCACTACATCACATACTCCTTGACATCTTTCCAAAGTCCCGTCCAATAGAAACATTTATGGATCTTGTCAAAGGTTTTAAAAAATCCAATATGTCCTGCCAAAGGAGAAGAATGCATCTCTTGTAAAATTCAAGACCTAAATGATGATTGAGGGGTCAAGTATACTCTCTCTTTAAACCAAAGAAGTCCATTTTGCAATTGAAATTGGGAAATTCAGATCCGTCTTGCTGTAATTTCTTTATAATACTAGTAGTATGCTCATCTAAAAGATACTTTTATTGAATGTCATGGATCCAATCCTTATGTATAGTAGAGATGGTAGAAACGGAACATGCCCACATCTTGGATAAGGCATCTACCACTAAATTATCCTTGCCTACCATACAAGAAATCTCAAAATCATATCCCTAAAGTGTAGCTAACCATCGTCTTTGTTTGGGAGAGAGATTTGGTTGAGAGAGAAAATACTTCAGCACATGATGGTTGCTCTTCACCTTAAAATGGCTTCCATAGATGTAGTGGTGCAACTTCTTGATTGCATGAAGAATAGCTAACGTTTACTCATATACGTGGAGTTCTCTTTCTTTATCATCCAACTTCCTGATTTCATAAGCAATAACACCATGGTCTTGGCATAAAAGAGCCCCAATACCTCTACCACTAGCATTAGCAAATATAGTGAACTCCTTGGAAAAGTCTGGGCACACTAAGATAGGTGCTGAGACGAGAAGACTTTTTAGCTCATTGAAACTCATAGTGGCTATAGCATCCCAAAAGAAAGCTTCCTTTTTCAATCTGTCAGTGAGAGGAGGTGCTACATGGGCATAATTATTGATGAATCTCCTATAAGAAGAAGATAATCCAAGAAATCCTTAGAATGAAGTAGAATGCTGTGGTATGGGCCAATCCTTGATGCATTGGACCTTCTTTGGATCAACCATAATTCCTTTCTCACCAACTATATGACCCAAGTATTCTACCTCATCAACCATAAAATTACACTTTCTTTCCTTTGCAAAAAGCTTTTGTCTTCTCAAGGTAAGAAGGACTTCTCTAACATGCTTCAAATGTTCCTCTCTATTCTTGATATAGATGAGAATATCATCAAAGAATACCAAGACTGATTTATACAAGAATGGTTGCAAAATCTTGTTTATAAGATCTTTAAAGTTGCAGGTGCATTCGAAAGTCCAAATGGCATAACTAGGAAGTGGTAGAGACCTCTTCCTATCCTAAAAGCTATCTTGTACTCATCCCTTGCTTTCATCTTGATTTGGTGATACCCTAACCTTAAGTCAATCTTAGTGAAAACTCTTGCATCCTTGAGTTTATCCAACAAATCATCAATGCAGGGGATTGGGTACCTGTTCTTTATGGTGCTCTTGTTTTAGTTTCTATAGTCAATACACATCCTAAATAACCCATCTTTCTTCTTAACAAGTAGTACGGGAGAAGAAAAATGTGACTGACTAGGTTGAATAAACCCCGTTTCCAGCAAGTCTTTAACTTGTTTCTCTACTTCTTCTCTCTCATACTTGGATAACTTATAAGGAGGTTTGTTGATGGGTTTAGTGTTAGGTATTAAATCAATAGGATGATCCACTTCTCGTTGAGGAGGCAATGATGTAGGTGGCTAGAATATGTTCTTAAACTCTTCCAAAAGTTTACATAGACATGGATCTTGCTCCTTAGGTGAAGTAGATTGTTGATTTTCATCTGCCTTTGATAGAAGAAGTGTGAAAATGCAAGACATAGCATTAATTTCCTTCATCATCTTCTTCTTGTTGATTATCTCCACTTGCTTTCTCTCTATGCCATTAAGTTTACTCCATGAACATCTAATTTAGATCCAAAAAAATTTTCCAAGATGTTTAAGCCAATTGCAGCCAATGATGATGTTAATAGGACCTACATCTAGGACAATCAAGTCCATCATAATAATGCAAGACTGTGATAATTCAATAGGAGTCTACCTGCATATCTCTTTGCTGAACTCTTGAGCACCATTAGCCACTTGTACCTTCAGTGGGGTATCTATTTCTTGAGGTAGTAACTTTAGTTCATACAATGATTTGGCATTGACAAAACTATGTGTGCTACCCATATCAATGAGAATATGAGAAACCTTTGAATTTATTGTACCCTTGAGCCGAAGTGTATTTTTTTCACCTTTACAACCCATCCATGCATCTTGAGATATATAAGATAACATGGGCTGACAAGAAACCATAAAAGGATCATCAATCTTTGATCCACCAAGACCAAATGGACCACCTAGATCATAAGGGAAACTATTAACTGGCTCTAATTCCTCCTATGTGTCTTGATCATCATGCTCATGCATCTCATCACAAGTAGAAACTGTCTCTACTTGCAAAAGATTTCCTTCTTGTGTCTTCTCTTCATTAAAGTCTTCAATATTCAGCATATTAACTTTGTCACATGTCCTTTGCACTTTTTATTGTACTCAGGAGACCATTTCTCCCCACATTTATAGCATAGACCTTTGGATTTGTCATTGGGAAGTGCCTTGCTGCTGTTGTCATTGGGATATTGCTTAGCTGCACCTTCAGCCCTCTTGAATTCTCCTTTTGGATCAGCATTATATCTAAAATTATTCCCATATTTTGAAGCATATGCTGTAGGGTAAGTTGGAACCTTGTTGAAATTATTTTGAAACTTGTTTTCAGCTCTAAATCCCTCTCTTTGTTGGCTGAACTGCTATCCAAATCTCATGGGCTGATTTGATTGATAATTCATTCCTATTTTGGGCTGAAATGAAGTCAAATCTCTTCTATATTTTTGGATGTACCTGTCAGCATATTGAATGGGTGCATGGACATTTGTAGGCTTGCATGCCCCAACTTCAGCTAAAAGATTTGGATCAAGACCAAAAATATATTTGTTTAATTTGGTTGAATTGAAAATGGCTTCCACATACATGAAAAGGTTTAAGAACTGGCGAGAATACTTCCTCATGGTAGAACCCCTTTTCCTAAGATCATACCATTTCCTTTCAAGCCTTTCCTTCTCCATTAGTGACACGAATACTTGAGTCATGGCTAATTTAAAGTCCTCCCAAGATTGAAAATTCTCCCCAATCTTGCTCATGTATCTCCACCATGTATGTGCATATCCCTCTAGGTGTAGGGCTGCATAATAAATCTTTGCTTGATCATTGCGTGGGTAGAGAGTGAAATACATTTCCAATTTGTTGATCCATTCCTCAAGTTCGGTCGTGAAGGGTTATCTCCTTTGAAATTGGATATGCTGATCTTGTCCTTGTATTCCTTGCCATAATGATAGTGCTGCCCATTATGATTGGTATATCCAAAAGACTGTTGCATATTAAAATGATCACTCATTGCTTACTGTCCATGATTAGGAGTAAATGAATGTAATATTTCCATGTAATTAAAAGTTAGTTGGTTAGTTCGAAAGTTAGTTAGTCAATTAATAATTTAGTAAGATTACTAACTAAAGACTAACTAAGGTAAAAACTAACTAACATTAATAACTAATAATTTTTATTTTATTAAAAATATTAGATTTTGGGCGAAACTAGCATATTCTAGATATTTTAGATATTATCCTAAAAAGATATGGAGATTTCTAGAACTAGATGTCATTTAAAAGAAAAGACAAGTGATGTTTTAGTTAGTTTTGGAGATTTTATAAAAATAATAAAAATAAAGAGAGAGATTGCAAAAATCACGCATGTCGTGATCGCAGTTTATAGGCAGTAGACAGCACTTCGAATAGGGAGAGAAAGAAGGAGTGATGTGAAAGCTTTCTAATCAAGTGTCTTGGAGTTTTACCCCCCTTTTGGAGCCAATGGAACCATCAAATTTATGAGTTAAACATTAGATCAGTGATTTTTCCAAGAGTCCCTCCACCAAGAACTCTTGTTCTCAGCCACATCCCCTCTTCTCTAATTCATTATAGATATGAGGCATGGGGAGGCACAAGGAAGCATAAGGAGACCCCGAGAGGCTACGAGAGAGAGGTAGAGAGAAGAATACCCCTACAAGAGATTGTGAGAGAGAGCTTGAGAGAGAGAGAGAGAGAGAGAGAGAGAGAGAGAGAGAGAGAGAGAGAAGAGGTTCCTTGAGAGGCTACAAGGGAGAGAGTTAGCTCAATTACCTCTATCTCGATCCTCTCGACTTAGCCATCTTCTCTTACGCTCTCCCATCTCGAATCTATTTCGCCTTCTTAATCTCCTGATTCTACTTGTGGACGATGGCCTCCAAGCAAAGAATGTCGCGTGCGGATGGCAATCCTATAACTAGCAACAAAGCTTCGGGCGAAGGCATCACTACCAATCCAAGTGTAGTTCCAGTTGTAAGTAATGTATTTCTAAATTGATAGATGCTTGCTTTGATCCTTGCATGAGATACATTAGGCTCCGTACTATGATATATGAGAATAGGTCATGGGAAGGGATAGGCCTCTTCTCACATATTCAAAAGATGGAGTTTGCAAAGTGCATGTATCAAGGGAAGTTACTTGCACTTAGTTGCGTATGGCTTATCCATTGATAGAGCAATTAGTCAGGGGTTATGAATAGCATAATCATAAAAATAATAACATTAGGAATATTGCATACAAGTATTAAGTAAATTTTGCATAGAATCGCTCTTTGATCCCAAGGGGAAGAGCGAATATGCGATGGAATTATTATCACGTCTATTCTTGTATTGTTTGGAAAAAAAATACAATTAGTTTTTTTGGTTGATTGAACAACACCCTAAATGCTTTTTACAATCAATTGATTATTGCATTGTGATTTGGATAAATATTCCAAGTGCTTGTGTTTGATGGTAAAAGCATGGCAAAGGCCAGTAATGACAAGTAGCCATGGGAAATAAAGGAATGTTTCACTGGAATATGATATTAGGCTTATTGCCTTGATTATGCTTAATTATTAATTGGATTAATTAAGGAAGGATATTTTGCACGGGTGGATCATCTCGAAGATCTCACCATAGATTACCATGAGAGGGCACTGCTTGATTCATGGGCTAAAGGTCGAGTGGTGAAAAGGCCAACCACAGAATTTTTGTCTCACTCCTAGGTCACTTGGGGTCAGTGGAGCTTTGGACACCACTTGCCTAGACTGGAACGGAATTGTAGACTCACGTGAGCCCAGCATTTAGGGCATTGGAAGATCCTATTCTAGATAAAGGATGGAAATTTTGGTGCCATGTAATTTGGAACGGATACTTTTGTTGGACAGAAGGGATACATAATTCTTATGTATGGGTAGGAGACAAAGATTAACTTGAAGATAAGTTAAGGAACTTGTTTGTCAAAAGGACTGCTTGCTCTGTTTCATGTCAGAGCTATAAATTATGCAAACAAATCCTATTTCCTAAAAGGCCTAATTAAGGAAGTTGATTGTGAATGTCATACATAAATGCAGTAGGATCTAATTAGAAAACTAAAGCTATCAAGGGAAGCAGGTGGGCAGAACCCCAACGGTCTGTCCTATGGCAAGGTGGTCCCATAGAACTAGAAGGCTTCTCACAAGGTTTTACCGTCGTTTGACCTTTAGGTATTGTTAAGTTAGAACCTGATTCATGTTGTTTTAGGGGGTCGAAATGGGACTATGCCCTATGGGCAGAGAGGTTGAGAAACGCATCCCTTAAGCAGCTTCCACTCCCTCCTCTACATCAAAGGATATCACCTTATTTGCCTCTTCAACCTCTCTAATAGTAATGACAGTTTGTTTTCCAATGGCCTTGGTTGACAGGTTCTATCTCTAACCCCCTACTTCCTCTTTCCAATTGTTCACACATTAACTTAGCACTCATCAAAGGTAGGACGCACCTAGGAAGTCTCGATTCACCTAAAGTTACACTTGTCTCCTTGAATCACTTGTACTATCCTCTTCTTCTTCTCCTTCACCTAGTGCCAACACCATCACTATGAATGCAAGGTGGAAAAGGCACTTCAATGGAAAGAGACTAATTACTTCAATTGTTACTAGCTATTGATCTATTAGAGAACCTTGCTCTTCAATACCTATTTAGACTAATTGTCCATTCTACCCTTCAAGTTTCCCTTTGATCTTCTTCAAGCATCCCTTTTTATTAGTAACGAAAATTTTTCCATCTTCATCAACCTTAGTTTCTTTGCTTTATTGACTCCCACCTTGACAAAAAAAAACCCGTGGAGGTGCCTTTTTATTACTAATGGCTATGTAAGCACGTGCACTCACATAGGAATTGCATCATAATTTATATATGGTTTGGGTCTAATACATCCATGTAGCATCCCCAAAACATTTGTAGGCATTCAATAGATAAGCCTTCACACAAAAAATGCTTGTTTCCCATAGGGTATTATAGAAAAGAACCCCTCGTGATGGAGCTATTCAACCTCTAATGGATCCAAAATCCTTTCCCAAGCATCAATACATCATATGTTCATTACAAACTTGCCCCATAAACATCAGTAGAGCATCAATCAAGCAAAAAATTCTATCAAAATAGTGAAAATAGGTTTTTCCTAAACACTAGGTCAATGGGTGACCTCAAAAACTCGAAACAATGCTCAAGATGAAAGCCTTCAATACCAAGAAGGATGCCAAATGAGTGGCCAAGGATGAATGGGGAGCAAAGTTTGGAGCTAAAATGGGATAGATGTTGGAGATGGAGCAACCAAGAGAGCTAGCAAAAATCACATCATTTCCCTATGGTTGTTGCTCCTATTGGAGTTCAAAGAAATGTTTAGAAGGTCCTCAGTAAGCCTAGAAGGTGTGGAGATGATCAAAGAAGCAATGGGACTTATGCATACGTCAATGAGTGGCTGCCATGAAAATTGAGAAAAAAACTCACTTCTTGAGCTAAAGTGAATGTTAGTGAAGCTCCTCAAATGCCCACTGTAATACTTGGTGAAAGGTAGCACAATCAACAACAAAGGGATGCAAGAGCTATGGAGGTTCAAGCAAGAAAGAGCAAGATGGTATGTGGGAACTCCAACTCTCACAATGTGTGACATGCTCCCCTTATTCTATTTTCATAGAAAGAATAAATAATACATCGGTTGTGATGGGTGGCCATCACATATAGTATACATGTGTGTGGGCATTGTGTACAAAGTAAATGTATGTAGCTAGGCACATGTTGCCTTCAAACCCCAATTAAAATGTTTAATAAGCTAAAATGGAATACATTGTGGATTTTTAAGTGCTATGGGACTTGCAATTTATATGCATTAATTTTTGGAAACTTGAGGTTTTATAGGGTCTCTAGTATCTTGGAGTCAACTTCTTGAATTCTCCCAATGATAGAGAACTCTTCTTTGAATAGACATGGAGAAAAAGCATGTCTCCCTCCTTGAAGATTCACTCTTGCCTTCCTAGATTGGCATAAACCTTTTGTTGATCCTTGGCTACTTGAATGTCTTGTTTGATGGCTTTGACTTGTTCATTCATTTCCTCCAACATCTTCTTAGAGACTTCCACTTTTAAGGTAGGATCCAAAAAGTTGAGTGGGCATTCAAGTACATGCTCCCAACAGGATATTATAGCAGGTTTGACTTGAATCACTGTCGATGGTTGTTGAAAGTATTCAACCTTAATGTGTGCCCAAATGCAAGCATCAATGTTGGAGAGTGTGCCAAGTGTTTGCTCAAGCATTAGAGACCGATTGGAGCTGCAGATGAACTATGTGAAGTAGGAAATGGCAAGAATCAATAGATGCAAACAATATGAGTTGTTTTTGCAGGGCTAGGGGTTTCTTCTAACTATATTGTCTACAATGGAACACTTGACAATACTCAAACACTCTAGTGCAAGGCCTCGAGAAACCTTGGAGTAAGCTAAAGTAAGTGGAAGCTCAATGGAACTAATGCATACCTCAGCATGTGGTCGCCATGAAATCTTCATGCAAGCTCTTCTTCCCAAGCTGAATGCAATGATGAAGAAGCTCATTAAATTCCCATTCTAATACCAATTGAAAGGTGGAGCATGATCGAAAATAGAGCGGATGCAAGAGCTATGGAGGTTCAAGGAAGAGAGAGCAAGAGGGTGTATGGGAAGTCTGATAGTAACAATGTATAACCCACCTTTCCTTATTCTATTGTCATGTAAAGAATAAAAAATAAAGTGTCAATGATGGGCAACCTCCACCTGCAATCTATAGGGGTGCGAACATTAACTACAAGTAAATGTAGGTAGCTAGAAATAGGCGTCCTTTAAACCCTCTACATCAAGTCCTCTAATCAATTTGTAGTCTTATGATGGGTGAGTTCTTCGAATCCGAATATGCAAGCATAGAGAGATGACAAAGGTACATAGACTACCATTGGTGGCTCCACAAATCCCCTAGATTGAAGTATTCATCATGGCTTGTCAAATGGCATGGATGATTGTAAATCAAAAAATTAAAAAAAATAAGAATCTATTTCACTAAGACATCTTGCTTGTGGATAATTCAAAGAAAGTGTATCAATAGAGTCATTAAAAGGCAATAGTTATAATTTTTGCCATCATCCACTAGAAAAGGTTGGGAGAGGGGAGTATATGGCCTTTATCTTGTTCTTTACTAATCTAGAATTAACTCTCTGGAATTCTTTGTAAGGTTGATGTGCAAGTTTGAAGATAATGCATTATTTTCTCTTCTAGTACTACTAATCGTACTTGGGGTACTTGTTATGGTTGTTTGATGGGGAATGATCATAGTGTAAGATAGTGCAATATAGGTTTAAGGAAGGGCATCTAAAAAATAGAAGAAATCCTCCATTACTATGAAGCTTTGGGGGGCGACAATAGTAACACAATGGCGTGGAGGGGGGGACACTAGAAAGGCATAGACATTTGCCGCTTGTCATTAGTCAAGGGTGAAGAAAGAAATGCATGCATCAAGAATTTGGAGCTTCTAAAGACCTAAGTGGGGTGTGAAAATTCAAGGGGGCAACCTACTACATGGAGAAGGGGCTTCAATCTTTTAAAGGACTAATTAATGAAGTTGATTTCTATATGTCTAATTAAAATATGGTAGAGTAAAGGATCATTTGAAAGAATGAAGCTAGCCCATCACAAGCTAGATGGCTTCTTGATCAAGAGACAACCTATTTTAAGTTGAAAGCAAGAAATAACAATGAAAGGTAGGAGAAAATACCACTTGGCCAACATGCAACTTTTATTTCCTTAATTTGTAGTATATTACAAGGCTTGGATCAAATATTTTATTATTTAATTGATTTACAATGTGGGACAAGACCCCCAAGCTCAAAATTAACACTTTGCACAACATTTTACAATGTTCTCATGATTCATGCCTAGAGTAGGAGTTCATGCTTTTCATCCACCACTATCAAATGTCTTTTCAACATTTTAGACTACGTACTCATGTTTGAAATGTAGTGATTTAAAACTAGCACTATTATTAATAAATAAGATATGGGTGATGAATGACTAGTCTATCAAGCATATCATCTTTGCAAGTTTTACCATTGCATGATGCTAATTAAAGTAGTTTCCAAGATGAGAGGCTCAAGTAGGGCTAGATTTAAATCCTTGCACACCTAGTAGTCTAATGTACCTTCTTGAAATCATGCTCAAACAAAAGAAGACAACTAAGCATATGTACCTAGTAGTCTAATGTACCTTCTCGAAATCATGCTCAAACAAAAGAAGACAACTAAGCATACGTACAACTTAGAGCCATAATCAATAGCTAGAACAATAAAAGTTGTCAAATGTTGTGAATTTGTTGCATCATTATCATAATTTATAGAAATGATTTAGAACTTGAATCATGTACAACATGATTTGAATGTGAAGCTATCATCCACAACATTCAACAATGCATTGTAGGTTTTGACTTTGAAATCACTTGTGGGGCATCTAGTATCAAAATGCTTGTTTTTCAAAAGGGCATATCGAATGATGTCTTTATCAATCATGACAGAGGGGAAGGGTCTTTCATTATTATAAAGCTCCTATTTTGGTTTTTTTTAGATGTTACAGTAAATTTCTAGGTTATGGTTATGCATTATCTAGTTGTTTACAACCAACACAATATTGTCTATATGTAGTTGGTCACTTGAGTCATGGGTATGCATTGTCTATAGTACCAAAACAATACTCTCCATATGTAGTGAGTCATAGCTATAGAATATTGGATACAATTGAAATTTATATACTCATTGCATATCTATATGTAATGATATATTGTCTTGCAACTAGTGTAATATTGTATCTATCATGTTATAGCTATAGAAAGCTAGGTACAACTTAGCTTTAGCTAATGGATACATATTGATATGTAACAAATTTTTTTGCACTATAGATGATTCATAGTTATAGAAGATAAAATGTGCAAATGTTGGATATAGCTTGGCTCAAACTTAGTATATTTGTATGTTGTGAGATAGATTCATGCCTAATACCATGTATTTGAAGGATACATGGTGCACTTATTGATATGGATTTGCATGCATCATCTTTAAATTTAGATCATATTATATCGTTTATGGTGTGAATGTAGTAGATTCATGGCATTGGACTCCAAGTGCATATATGTGTAGTTAGTTGTTGGATATATTACTTAAAGAAATAGTCACTTAGGTATTTAATTCATTTGGTGAGTTGCACTCATCGGTCAATCAAGATTTGTGTCCATGTTTTTTGCAAATACTCGACATTAGATATTTTGAGAAGCAAGACTTGAGAAAACCATTTGGAGTTGCCTTCTGTCATCCTTTGATCATTGCATTGACTCCCAATTTCTACCATTTCCCACTAGTTCTAGATATCGCTACCCCTATTTGCCCCAAAGGTCCCACTTTGTTGCATATATGACCACCCAAATGTTCCTAGTTGCTACCCAATTGCTCTTCCCTTCCTTGCACCACCTCTAACGCTACTTTGTCCTGAAACTACCTCCAATAGTGCCACCCTAGTATGTCCTTGTCCACCACTTGTCTCTTGGCAACCACCCAGGACTTGGCTCTACAAACCCACTTCTTGTAGCCCATCACATAACCTAGGGCTTGCTAGCTCTGCTAACCTATTTTGCAGCAGCATTTTATGCTAGAATATCCCCTTACTTGTGTGTTGTTCCTTGGTTCCACCAGCTCCTTGTTGCAAAGCATGTTTGAAGCTCATGCTAGCCTCTCAAGTTCACTCCTTGCACAACAATAGTGCCAACCTATTCTACTCCAGCTATTGCCCCTCTGGCATTGAGCACTGTTCTAAAGCTATTCTACTCCTTGCACAACAATAGTGCCAACCTATTCTGCTCTAGCTATTGCCCCTCTAGCATCGAGTAGTGTTATGAAGCTCCTACACTACCAATAGCATTTAAAGCTATCATGATGATGCATTCTCTTCCTCTTTTTTTCCTCGGTCTTCAAACTATAGGATGGATGGAATACCATGAAAGAAACTCAATCCACAAATACTCGTGAACAAAAACTAAGGACGTGAATGCAAACTTCGAGGCATTTTTGAAAATGTTCTCTTGCCAAATGCACTATGGATAGATGAATTAATCTCACAAGGTCTTCTTCTCATCCAGCATTTTCCCTGCAAGGTACTCGCAAATGTTAGAATCAATGGTTTTGATTAGGCTTTCTCCTAGAGGGGTTTTGAGACAAACTTACTAGAAAACAAGATCCTTTGTTGCCATCATGCAAAGTCACAATCCTTGACTCCTCCATTTCCATCAGAGAGCGCATTGTGTCCCTCATTTGCACCACAAGCATGAAGTCATGTTTGCCACAAATGTTTACTCACATTGTCATGTGCCTATGTGCATGTTTTGTATATTTATGTCCCTTACACATGACCCATTACAAAATCAAACTTTGGAACTTGGATGCCATGTCAAAGCTTAGATTTCAACAATCTTATGCACAACTCACAAAGATGAAGAAAGGAATAAGTATGTAAAATAATATTCTCCACAAACTGATTGAGAGAGTATGTGTATGCAACAAGGCCGGTTTTAAAATCATGGACCAAGGTTGGTTTCAAGACATGGTAAGATTGCATAGTAGTTGTTTGATGCCTCATAGGTTTTTCACACACACACACACAGAGAACAATGATAAAAATTCATATTTTTGGATAGCAAAACTCACCACGACAAACTCCTCTTAAATTCATTTGTTGTTGCTAACTCGAATGAGTCTAATTTGTTAATTGATTGGGACACAATGAGTCGATTGACTTTGAGATTCTTGATGTGCATAATTTGCAAGAATACTAGTGTTGAGGGTAAAGGCGCCTCTGCCGTGCCGCCCCGTGTATTACTACACTGACAGTACCCGCCACTGCACACTGCAGGTGGCGGGCGCCTGTCACGTCACTTTATTCTTTATTCTTTTAGTGACAGTTTGAATAAAGGAAGGCCCGGTCACACATTGTGACTGTTGGAGTTCCCATTTCTTGTCTCTCTCTTTCTTGCTCTTGCTCTCCCGCCATAGCTCGCGTGAAAGCTTCGATCCTTCTCACCTTTCAACTGGTATCAGAGCTTGGCATTCTCTTGCTCGAGCTCGACTCGGTGCTTCCCGACCTTCGCATCGACTCACTTCACGCATTGGGTCTCCATCCCGGCAGCCATATCCGATCTCCCCGAGCTCCCGTCACTCCCCGGCTTCCCGAGCACCTTCCCAGCCTATTGAGGCACCTTCAAGGCATTGATACTGAGGTATTTGATCATTCTTTCAGGGTTTTATTTTAGTCTATAGGTTGCAAACAGCAAGGGCAGCCATGGCTTCAAACCCTTGAAGCTTATTCCCCTCATATTGTGCCTTACACCTATCAAGGCTCAAAGAGGCTTGTCATAGGTCTTTGATAGGCCCTTCTTGAGCCCCCCATTACCCCCTTTTCAGCCCATGTGGAGCAGCAGCAAGTTCAGCACCAACAGGGCAGATTGCATCATTTTTTTCCAGGCTGTGAGCACTCATCTACTTCAGTTCCACACTTGGCCATTGCTTCTTGCTCTCTACCTTGATCAAGAGGGCTATAGACTTCATGTTTGATGTCATTCAAGCTTTGGGCATTCGTCTTGATCATTCGGGTCTGATCTCTTCAGATTTGGGACTGTCATAAACTGTCATAATAGGCTGAAAATAGGGCAGCACCATTGGCATTAGCATTTGTTGCTTATACTCCATTCCGGTTGTGCTATTTGATGCCCGTATGCGGTCTACATGATGCCTAGTGCCTTGGGAATGTATGCACATGATTATGCCATGATTTTGGCCTGAAATATTGGCTGATTTGGGACTGTTATTTACTGTTATACAGTGCTGGAAACAGGGCAGCCACACTTGGCATTGGCATTTGATGCTTATACTCTACTCCGGTTACCTTATTTGATGCCCGTATGCGGTCTACTTCCTACCCGGATGTATTGGGGATGTATGCATTTGGTTTGACCATGATTTTGGCTTGAATTCGGGGCTGAAATCTACTGTTTAGAACAGTAAATACATGCTGGAATAACAGTGGGCTGAAGGTACTTTACATGCTTTGGCACTTACCTACCGATACCGGATGTATGCTTTGAGCTTTGGCATGATGTCTCTGACATTTGGGGATGACTTGGAGCATATGTATGAGATTATGGGATGCTTTTGAGCTTCGCATTAGCTCCATCTTCACTGGCATTTGGACCGACTTGGCATGCTCGTGGACCGCCTATGCCTCATGTCTCTGCTTGACAGTTAGGCTTTTGCATTACATGCTTTGGTTCGTGACATATGCTATTTGGTTCGTGTATGCCATACCGACATTTGGAGCTTGGATTTGGATGTATTTGAGCATTCCCGGCTTACTTGATCACTGATCTTGGTTGCTATTGGATGTCATTGAGTTGACCGAGAGCTTATTTGGGCTTATGTATTGCTTCATGGTTAATACGACCGGTGCTTCATGTATGTCATGCTCTCTTGGATGCGCTTGATGCATTGACAGGGTCACTTATCACTGGTGCTTTCTCTTGGGTTGTTTGAGCTTCTGAGCTCGCTTTGTACGCCTTTTGTGCCAGTGGGAGCATTTTACATGCTTGCTTGACCTTTGACAGTTGCATGCTATTGGAGCACTTACATGTATTTGGAGCAGTTTATGTCTTGAGCAGCTACATACGCATTGAGACTTTGGGATCATACTCCGATCTTTATGGATATGCATTGATGTACTCTTGGTTCACAGGATGCTTATGAGCTGAGTCTCATATTTGGATCTTTCTCTTTGAGCAGACACCTATTTGTGTCAGGTTTTGGCAGTTACAGGAACACTTTGCCTAGAGTGTCTGGGGGTGTGCCTTTCACTGGCAGATGTTATTTTGACATGCTTCGGTGTTGAGCTCATGTTCTTTTCACGGTCATTGGCCTTGCTTATGTCCGTTTCATGCCGGCTTTGGACCTAGCATTGTTTGCTTGACATTGGATCCTATTTTGGGACAGTTTGCTCTCTAGACTGCATACATGCAATTTATTACAGCAAGCAGTTATTGGTGGACTGTGGTGTACTTTTCATGCTGAAATATCCTGATTTGGTGTACCGCACCTAGTACTAAGTGGGCAGTGACTTTTGGCACACTTTGCTCGCCCTTTGGACCCCGTTTTGGTCATTTTTGGGCAGTTTCTGCAGTAAAACAGCAAGCAGTTTTGGACTGTTTGGGCATTTCTAGCCTGCATAATGGTGTCATCTTCGCATGATAGTGCCATCTTTAACATTACAAAGTTGGATGGTACCAACTACTCTTACTGGAAGAGTCAAATTTGGCAGGTCTTGGTGCAGAAATCTCAGATTAAGCCACTTCGGTTGAGTGGGGAGCAGCCTGAAACTATGGACAATGACGACTGGCTTGAACTTGATGAGCTATGCAAGTCCACGATTGTATTGTCTCTCACTGAACAGGTACATTATAATGTATTTGAGGAAGCACAGAGTGCATGGGATCTATGGAATAAGATCAAGAATCTTTATGATAAGAAAAGTCCGGCAAGTCAGATGTACTGGTTGAAGCAGCTTATGGATCTGCGCATGAAGGATAATGCAACTATGTCTGCTCACTTGAGCCAGTTCCATGCTATACTGAAGAACTTGACTTCACAGGATATCACCTTTGGAGAGGAAGTAACTCCTCTTTTCTTGCTTGGGACTCTGAATGAGTCATGGGATGTATTCCGCACTGCTCTTTGTGCCTCTAGTGCTACTCTAAAATTGGCAGATGTTGAGAGTGCTCTTCTTCAGGAAGAGGTGAATCGCAAAAACTTGGATGCCTCTCATGGTAGTCATGCTTTGACAGTTAGAGGCAGGAATGATAGGTATGACCGTGGTAATGGCCGAGGCCGTGACTCACAGAAGGGTCGGTCTAAATCTCGTGGCAAGTCGCGTAGTAAGTCGCGTGGGCGCAATGCAAATGTCACTTGTCATCATTGTGGGAAAAAGGGCCATATTAGACCACAGTGTCATGAGTTGCGCAATGAGAAGCGCAAGGATAAGGGGAAAGATAAAGTGCAGGAGAAGTCCTCTGATCGCAGCATAGTACCTGCGAAGTCCAGCGTCAAGATTGAGGAAATTAATGTCACGCAGACTGAGGAGTCCGATGGTGGTGATGAGTTTATACTTGCAGCTAGTTCTTCTGATGCTTCACACTTGACTGAGACATCTAGTATGTATGCACAGTGCTGGTTATTGGATTCAGGTGCGTCCTTCCATGTGACGCCTTACCGTGAGTGGTTTCACTCTTACCGTACTGTATCTGGATCAGTTAGACTTGGAGATGACAGGCCTCTTGATATTGTGGGCTGTGGAGATATTCAGTTGCAGTTTTCCACTGGCAGTTCCTTTTTGCTCAGGGATGTACATCATGTACCTGCGCTTACACGCAGTCTTATGTCTGCAGGACAGTTGGATGATGTAGGGTTTCATGTCTGTTTTGGGGATTCTGCCTGGAAAATTACCAAAGGCAGACTTGTGCTTGCTAGAGGCGCCAAGGCTGGCAGCCTCTATCCTCTTGTTGTATCTGGGTCTTCTGTAGACCATGTTTTGGCAGTGGGCTCTATCCCACATGTATCACTTTGGCATGCCCGTTTGGGGCATATGTCTTTGAAGGGAATGAAAATGTTATCTGGTTTGCAGTATCTTCCGCCTTTGGACCATGCACGTTTTGACTCGTGTGATCATTGTCTTTATGGTAAGCAGAATAGGTCTACGCATAAGAAATCGGGTAGGCCACGCATGAGTGAGCCCTTGGCATTGGTGCATTCCGATGTTTGTGGGCATATGCCTTGCATGTCTATGGGTGGCGCGAAGTACTTCGTTACCTTCATTGATGATTTTTCTAGGAAAGTGTGGGCTTATCCCATAAAGCAGAAGTCCGATGTCTTGGCAGTTTTTCAGAGATGGCTTGCTCTTGTTGAGAACCAGACTGGGTATAGGCTGAAATGCCTTAGGACAGATAATGGGGGAGAATATGTCTCGCATGCTTTTGAGCAATTTTGTGATGACAGGGGTATTAAGCGTCAGTTGACCGCCCCTTACACCCCACCCCAGAATGGTTTGGCTGAGCACATGAACAGGACTATTCAGGAGCGTGTGCACTCTATGCTTAGCCATGCAGGCCTACCCCAGAGTTTTTGGGTTGAGGCAGTTAGTACGGCAGTGCATGTCATAAACCGATCGCCTTCCAGTGGATTGGATTTCCAGGTTGCAGAGGAAGTTTGGGCTGGTAAGCCACCCTCTTATGCGCATCTCCGTGTCTTTGGATGTGAGGCATTCTGCCATGTGCCCAAGGACAAGAGGAGTAAATTGGATCCAAAGAGCATTAAATGCATATTCCTTGGCTATAGTGAGTCAGGAGAGATGGGCTATCGCCTATGGGATCCGCAGGCGTGGAAAATAGTACGCAGCCATGATGTCGTCTTCCATGAAGACAAGATGCACAGGCAGCCTGAGAAGGTGGTTGAGATCCGCAGAGTGATCTTTCAGGAGGAGCCTAGAGCTCCAGCACAGCCAGTAGTACAGCCTGCAGCAGTTTCTCCACAGGGCGAAGGTGTTGGACAGGCAGTTAGACAGGCAGCAGAGCTTGCCGTGAGACGGTCTGCTAGAGACAAATGTCCACCTGACAGATTTCAGCCCTCTATGCATTATGTTTGGGTTACAGATGCAGGAGAGCCTTTCACTTATGATGAGGCTATGCGCAGGGGTGACAGTCACTCCTGGGAGAGGGCTATGTAGTCTGAGATAGACTCCCTGCATAAGAATGAGACTTGGGATTTGGTTGCCTTGCCTAAGGGCAAGAAGGCTTTGCCATGCAAGTGGGTGTACAAGCTGAAAAGTACCCCTGGACACCCCAAGCCGGCATACAATGCTAGATTGGTAGCAAAGGGTTTTAAGCAGGAACATGGTGTGGACTTTGATGATGTCTTCTCTCCTGTGGTTAAGATGACCACCCTGCGCTTAGTCTTGGCTTTGGTTGCACAGCTTGACTTAGATCTATATCAGATGGATGTCAAGACGGCTTTTCTACATGGGGACTTGCATGATGAGATCTATATGGATCAGCCTAAGGGCTTTGCAGAACCTGGCAGGGAGCACCTAGTGTGCAAGTTGAAGAAGAGCTTGTATGGCTTGAAGCAGGCACCTAGGGAATGGTATCATAAGTTTGATGCCTTTATGCAGTCACAGGGCTACAGCAGGAGTGCTATGGATCCGTGTCTTTACACGAAGAAAGCCCGTGATGGCAGTTTGCTTATCTTGGTACTCTATGTTGATGATATGCTGATAGCAGGGAAAGCTCATGATGAGCTAGATGCTCTTAAATCTCAGCTGAAGAAGAGCTTTGAGATGAAGGATTTGGGACAGGCCTCACATATACTTGGGATGCGCATTAAGCGCGATACGCATCAGGGGCTTTTGTATCTCTCACAGTGGGAGTACATTCATAAAGTCCTTGAGCACTTCCGCATGCAGGACGTAAAGCCTATTGGCTGTCCATTACCTTCTTATGTGAAGGTATCACAGGCCGATTGTCCGCAGACAGATGAGCAGAGGGCCAAGATGGCCAAGATCCCTTATGCTTCAGCCGTGGGCAGTTTGATGTATGCCATGATAGCCACTCGTCCAGATATTGCACATGCAGTTGGTGTTGTGGCACGCTATATGGCTACACCTAGCAGCAGACATTGGGGATGCCGTGAAGGGTATCATGAGGTACCTGAAGGGCACAGTAGATATGTGTATTTGCTATGGCAGCCAGGATACAGGGGTCGTGGGGTACACTGACTCCGATTATGCAGGATATGCAGATAGTAGGAAGTCCACTTCTGGCTATGTATTCACCTATGCTGGAGGGGCTGTCTCTTGGATGTCCAGGGTTCAGAAGTGTACGGCTTTGTCTACCACTGAGGCCGAGTATGTTGCAGCCACTGACGCTTGCAAGGAGGCCATATGGTTAGGCCGTCTAGTTGCTGACCTTGGGATTGATGCTACACCTACACTGCATTCGGATTCTATGAGTGCCATTCAGTTGGCTAAGAATCCGGTCTTCCATGCGAAGACGAAACACATTGAGGTGAGGTATCACTTCATACGTGGTGTCGTGGAGGACAAGTCTGTTGACCTTGTCAAGATCTCCACTGACGAGAATCCTGCAGATCTGCTCACGAAAAGCCTCACTACTGAGCGCTTTGCCTTCCTCAGGAGATTGATGGGCATAGGATGAGATGTTGCCTTTCCTCATCCCTTGTACCTACGTACATTTGTACTGTCTTTTCTTTTTTCTTTTCTCTCTCACTAGGGCAGATTCGCCTTTAAGTGGGAGGTTGTTGGGGGTAAAGGCGCCTCTGCCGTGCCGCCCCGTGTATTACTATGCTGACAGTACCCGCCACTGCACACTGCAGGTGGCGGGCGCCCGTCACGTCACTTTATTCTTTATTCTTTTAGTGACAGTTTGAATAAAGGAAGTCCCGGTCACACATTGTGACTGTTGGAGTTCCCATTTCTTATCTCTCTCTTTCTTGCTCTTGCTCTCCCGCCATAGCTCGCGTGCAAGCTTCGATCCTTCTCACCTTTCAACTAGTTTATGCATGTTGAAAGGGCAAGGTTTTTGTTTGCACTTGTCTTTCTTCATTTAATTGTGTATTTAATAGCATATCACTCCAAAATCCAAACATTTGAAGACCTTCCAATGTTTCTCTTTGGACTTATGAATTATTATATCTATCAAGCATAAGACAAGGATACTAATCTAAGGCTACAACTTGTCTTATGTACCAATTATGGAAAAAGCTAAAACATTACATGAATAAGACAACGAGAGAGTCTTGAAAGTATAGTCAGCATGTGAATTTACTTCTCATTTACTTGCTCTAGTCAACTTGATATACATATTTATCATATACATGTGTGCGTGTGCGTGTGCGTGTGCGTGTGTGCGTGCGTGCGTGCATGCATGTGTGTGCAACTAAATGTTACAACTGATTGGAAGGAGGAGAAAGGGAGAGGTGTAGCTTAGATGGTCATAGCCTCATCAACCAAAGTGGTATTACCTCAATAATATCATTGGAAGAAGTCATGGTGAGAAGGACCTCTTGATTCAATTTCTATAGGTGCTTATTCAATCCATCATGCTAGTGATGCTTGGTCCATCCATGGCCTTCCTTTATCAAAAGCTCCTAACTTGACCACATAAATAATGTTGCTTTAGATGACTATGCATGATCCACATTTGAATTTTTTGTGTATACTTGTGTCATAGTTAGAGATTATACTCTCATAGGTACATTGTCACGAATGATGAGAAAGAGGAATGTCATTATTATATTTGGAGGCATCGCAACATAGTCATGCTTACACAAACACCTAATATGCACTATACTTTAGTAAGTACAAATCATCAAACTAACTTGTACACGATTTATACTTAAGTAAGTTTTATTATGTTTACATTTAATAATGTTAATAATGCTAAATTATAACCGCATCATGATGGAAATGAATAAAATTATGATTATATTAATTTGTGTGATTGCACACATAGCCATGCTTACACAAACACTCACATATGCACCATACTTAAGTAAGTGAAATCATCAAACTAAGTTACATATGATTGACATAATTTGGTTATGTTTCTATTATGTCTAGAGTTAAAATAGTTTTGAACTCATAGTTTCCATGCCTCAAACTCCTGGCCTAAACAGTAGAGTTGGTGCTCCTATAGCTCACATGTGACTAGGCAGTTTTGGGTTTTGAAATCCCTACTGTGAGCCCAAGGCTACTATGAAGATAACACTTTAGTGTGGCTACCCAAACTCTCTAGTGCCATGTACCAGAAACATCGACCGAAACAGGGGAGGAAAAAAACCAAAAGGAAGGGTGCTCGATCCGTGAGTGCTCCAATGGTCTATCAACCCAAAGCTCAACCAAGAGTCCACGAGAAACTGCTCTCATGAATGAGCTCTTGCATAATGACTCTAAGGTAATCATCACTGCGAAACCCAACAACAAAGCATCAATTGAACTTCAAACTCCTCAAACCAAGCCTACCGCATCCAATGAGAATCCCAAAGTGGAAGTACCACATATCTACTTGTCTAGTCCAAGTAGACCAAAGCCACTATCAGGCCATAGGCCATGTTGCAACAACGATCCATTCTTGAAGTGGATTCTAACATGGCCATGGACACGGGGGATGATTTAGTAACATGCATCCAATGACTAGACTCAACTTTCATGTTGTTTGCTGGAAGTTAACATTTGGACCTAGGCCTACTTGAGGAACCCATAACAAACGAGGTACTGTAACAAATCGCCTTGACAACACAAAAATGTACACACAAAAAAATAAGAAATATCCCATGGCAATTTTCTTCATCATATACACGAGAAAAATCGTTAATCCTTGCATGAACTCCCCCCCTCCCCCTAGCCAAAGGACTTAAGCCTTAAAAGTATCGAATTGGTGGGGACAAGTTATCCATGTGAACTCCTCCTTAGGCATATGTGCACACGTATACACATGAACATGTGTATGCACATTTCATAAATAAAGATATAATTTATGCTCGTGAACTCACTCTTGATGCACGATTGTGCATTTACTTAAAAGCACATGAACACGTGCAAAAGGAATAGTTTTTGCAAACACTGGCTAATTATTTTCAATAGAGTATCTAAGTTATTCCTTATCATGAAAACTCCACCTTAGTCGTTGACAAAATACGTAAGAAATTATGAATGCATGAAAAGAAAAATGGGAAGAAAAGAAAAATCATCTAGTTAGTCTAATTCCAACTAAAAGCCAATGTAGTTAACTAAAAGAGAGAAAGAGTTCAATTGTAAGTAGGACTTTACAAGAGAATGACACATGGTGAGAGAGAGATAAGCAATGATTAGAAAGAGTGAGTACTTTTTCTCCCATCTCTTGCCACATAAGTACTCGTTCCCTATTTTTCCAACTATCATATAAAAAAGTTAGAAAAATTGTTGTACTTTAAACCTCTACAAGATACCTCATTTCTCATATCCTAAATTTTCATTAAAAATTCAAAAACAAGATTCTTTTTTATTGATTGAAAATTCCTAAGTTGCCACATCAGTACTCCTCCTCCAATTCTTTCCAATTTTCATTAAAAAAATATTGGGATATTTTAGCAACTTTAAACCTCATCAGGACACCTCATACCCTCTTTCTAATTTTCTCTTAAAATAAAAAAATGAGTTTTTTTTTAAATCTCAAACTACCACCTCACTAGAAATATCTTACACATGGCATTTTCATGTTTTAAAAAAATTAAAAAATTTTAACAAGATGACACCCAGTTAATCAACCGATCACCCATCATTTTCATGGTACCACCATGTGACACCTCAGATGCTGCTTATGTAGGCAGCACCCTACACACCCCTCCCCCCCCCCCCCCCCCCCCCCCCCTCCCCCCATAAATAAGACCCCTCCCCTCCATTATAAGAGCATAAGCGTGGAGCTAAATAGACTCTGGTGTGAAGAAGGGTGATATCAAAGAAGCGACGACGATACCCTCACGTTGCCAAAATCTTCTCTTAACTTTCTTCTTTCTCTAAAATCCAAAAATATCCCCATCATGCTGCTAAGAAGTCGAGGTGTGGCATCACCCCCAAATGTGGCTATGCCACCAATATCGTCACTTAACGCGGGGCCGGCTACGAATAATCCTAGCAAAAACCACGTTCTAAAATAATTTAAGAAAATGTTATTAACAAGTATGCTTGAAAATTTTCTAAATTAGAATTTTATACTAACTATTATGCTCTAAGAAATTTTACATAAAATGTTAAGTCAAAAATCTTGTTAGCATCATATCTAGTTTAAAACTTATCAAAGTAATCTATCAAAAAACTAACATTGTTAGAATATTAGAATTAGTATTAAAGAAACATATATAGAATATTAGAATTCTTTCCATGATTGAGCTAACCATAAATTTTAGTATCACATTTATAAGAATGACATTAGTGGAATCCTTAAAAATATTAAATATTAACTAAGGATAAATTAGTTAAGTCTATCTCTAAAAGTTAAGTATAGCTCATTGAAATTTGAGATATTCTCTTGACTAAAAATTAACGGTTTCAATGAGCGTTTAAACATATAGGACTTATTTCTATGAGAATGATAGTTGTTAATAGAATTGAAGACTCCTTTAAATGAGATCGATTTGGCCATGGAAAGACTTTCGTAATCATAAACTATCCTAGACCACATACGAAATATAGATTATTACTTAGAAATGGATTTCCTAACTCTTGGGTGACAAAACAGATAAATACGAAAGTATAGGAAATGGTTGATTTAGTAAACTTAGAAAAAAATGTCATAGGAAAAGAAAGTAATCGAAGAAAGAGAAGAATTGGTTGCCATAATTTCGAAAAATTAGGAAATTGACAAAACAAATTAAGCAAAGTCTTCTCGTAGAAAATTCAATAGCCGCAAAAAGAAAGAAGCATGGAATGGATATCCTTAGAAATTATTGGCTATCAAAATCAAAGTCATTGAAAAATCTTTCGATAAAGTTATAACCGGCTTTATAAATTACTACTTTTAGTAGCATTAATTGCTCAAGAAATATTGACTGCAAAGGATTGGATGGTTGATGGTTTTTTATTTTCAAAACCTGGATGTGATTGTGATTTCTTCACTAATGGAAGGAAATATTCTTGCCCATATTAAGGGCGATTTTAGTGGTTGACTTTCCCCATGGGACCAACTGCTAGAGCTTGAATGAGCTGGATATGTTTTTTGGTTACTTAGAGCATCTGACCAGCACCTAGGACGGACGGTTAAGCACAAAAGGTTATCTCATATGGTGATTCATAACCATGAGGGGCTCTAGTTGTAATTTATTCCTAGAATATGTAGTCAGTCCTAAGACAACGGAGAAGAAATCCGTACTGTTATCAATGCGACTTTGCATTGGAGCTTGGAAATGTAGGCTGGAAACACTTCTCTGGTTTTTGAGGGCAGATGCACCTCTGGTTTTGAGGGCGGAACTAAAAATATATAAATATGCTTTTATCTAACGTTTTGAAAGGACTGGTTTCACTTTTTTCATATCGTGAATTAACGGAGACACAAAACGAACCATGTGCTAAAAGGGTAATTAATGAATTTGTTTTTATGTATTCAAGAGCATGGTAGTATGTTATGTTTAGATAACTAAAGAAAACACCATTTACAGGGAAGCAAGCAAGCGACCTTTCCCGATGAAAGGCGTTCGATGGGGCTGGGTGGACTCCATGAGTCGGGTGATTTCTTGAAAGGGAAAAATAGGATAAGAGCCGACAGGATGACTTACCCTAGGGTCAGAGTCTTAGAACTCGCGCTAATCACTATCTTAGGGGAAAGGTGTAGCGGCTGTGCCAGAACGTGTTAGGGTTCCACGAACCCGAGCCCATTACTAGAAAAAAGCATTGCACTCCATGAACCAAGGGTAATGGCCCCTTTTCCATTCGGATGAGAAGCCTCTGAAACGGACACCTCCAAATGTGAGCTAGCCAAAGATAGGAGACTGTTAGGTTAGCACGAAACACTCAGATCGATCCTCGTGGGATGAGGCATGACGTTCCCTTGCGAGATGGACCTCGAGTCACCTAGCCAAACATTCCAGTGGAGTGTGGACGGTGGCAGCTAGAAAAGACCCCAGACAACCACCAAATGTTATCGACTATATTTAGCAGTTGGTATGTCACACGTGGTATCAGAGCAAGAAAATTTTATTTTTAAAATTTTTGATTTTTTTTTAAAATGTCGTAAAGAATAATCACACATTAAGAGAGGATGACCTAGGCCAAATTGCCATAAGCACAATCCTTGGAAAAGATCTTGGAAAGGAAATTCGTAGGAATTATTTATGAATAGATCTATGGGTAAAATGATGTAGTTGAGGCCAAGGATTGTTGATCAAAAAAATATTACTAATCTCACACTGGAATTTTTCTTAAGTAACATTGCTCATCCTGGAAATTATGTGCAGGATGAAGAACGGTTATTCCATGAAATATTTCAGGAAATATATCAACATGGAAACCGATGTTCTCTTTCACTGAGAGACGAAATTTTCTGCATTATGGAGAATATTTCTATCCCCCCAAAAATTTAGGTTGATCCTGAACAATGGACCCTAGAGGAAAATTGGGCACATACACTTACTTACTAGCCAATTTTTGTTGATAGAACATTACATTGGGCAAAAAGACTCCAACTGCTCATGCTCTATATATTTCATAGAAGTGATATGAATTCGACAGTGCACACCAATGGTAGCAAGACAATGTCTCTAAATCATGGATCTACAGTTCCATTATCAACATTATCCAACCAAATCGAGTGATGGTAGCCTATCGTACTCATCAAGATAATTATGAGGTGGAGGAACTGCCAAATCTTCCCAATAACTATTTGGCGTTGGATACGTTATCCAAAGAACCTCCTACTTATTACTCCCTGTCTTTATCCAGAATCCATGGATAAATTTGTAAATTTTCTTAAATACAAGAAGCCGAAAAATATGTATGGAGCTTTAGTAGTTCATAGGATAAGCCCATGAAAACAAAAATTTTTGTAAAGCCTATGGTGCTTGTTAAAAATATATAATATACCTTTTTTTTTGGGAAAGATTCTGTCATAGTTGAAAAAAAAATATTGGGCTAAGATAAAGAAAACTTATCATCTCTAAGGATTATAAATCGTGAATTTCTCAACACTAAGAAATTATCAAATTTTAGGTTCCTTTCAATCCCACACCGATGGCGGTTGTTGTTCCAGTCAAGGAATCGATGGCTGAGGAGAAAGAAAGAAAGTTTTTGCTCAAACAAGTAAAGCCGCCAGAATTTAAAGGTGAAGGAGTGAAAGTCGCCATTAATGTCGAAACCTAGATAGAGTAGATGGAGGATTATTTTTATGCTGTTGGCACAAGTGTTGCTAATCAGTCAATGATAGCAAGGTTGATGCTTACAAGTGAAGCCAGACTGTGGTGGAAACAGTGGTATCGAGACAAATCAGTCTCAGAGCCTACTATTACTTGGAATCAGATTAAGGAGACTGTCCAAAATCGCTACTTACCCCCTGCTTATCAAACACTCAAGATGAATGAGTTCTTTGACCTCAAGCAGTTAGGAATGACCTTGGAAGGGTACTATTCTCGGTTTGTGACCTTGAAAAAGTATTCTCCTCACTTGTCAATGAAGCAGCAAGTGGTGCATTTCTACCAAGGTTTGATTTTCCCCTTAATGAATAGTTGGAAGTAATGAGGCCTACGGACTTGGAAGATGCACTACTAAGGGCACAACCTTTGGCAAAGGCTTACTCTAAGTCAAATAATAGGTTCAATAATAAATTTCCCTACTCAAAAAGAGCACGATTAGGATATCAACATCAAAGGAGTTACAATCAAGGACAAGCTAATGCAGTCGGTGCTCCTCAAAATCGTGGCGGAGATAACAACATAGATAGAAACTGGAATAATGAGCCATAATGCTGGAGATGTAATCAGTCAGGTCATTTTTGCTCTAAATGCCCAAATAAAGGCACCAATGCCAATGCCAATGCCAATGTCCCACAATTTCCTTCAAGAAATGAGAATTTCAATAATAGAGGACGTGGACGTGGAGCTGGGCGAGGAGCTGGGTGAGGAGCTGGTCGTGGAATGGGGCAAGGAGCATGCCGTGGAGCTGGAATCCGCGCATGTGCCCTCATACTAGAAGAAGTGGATCCAACTATGGAAAAAGAAGTCGAGAGAGGATCCATTCACATATCCGTGAACAATCAGGGCGCTCGACGGTAATTTTCTGCCATCCAAACACCAACAGAATATCAAGGTATTCCTTTTAAAATCCTCATTGATTGTGACGCAATTCATTCATTTATTTCCCCAAAATGTGTTAAGAGACTGAAGTTAAATCCTGAGTAGGCTAGAAAACTGATGGTAGAGCTAGCAAATGGTAGAGAAATAGTCTCAACTCATGCCATAAACAACATACAGTTTGAGTTAGATGGGAAAACCACAAAAGCAAATTTCTAGGTTATGCCTTTAGGGATATATGACTATCTGCTAGGAATGGATTGGTTGAGTCCCAATCAGGAAAATATTCATTGTGGAGAAGGACGAGTTACATTTAAGAATCTCCTAGGTGAAACAATCAAAGCACAAGGACGGTCATAGGCAAGCCAAAAATTCACCTAGCTAAAGCAAGTCGGATCTTGAAGGGTAATAGGAAAGGACTCCTTGTCTATTTGATAAAATTAAACAAAGTGGAGGATAAAAAAGATGAAGAAGAACCTTCATGGTTAATGGGTGAATTCACTGATGTCTTACTTGAGGAGCTAACTGAACTACCTCCTGAACGAGAAGTAGACCATGAAATAAAATTAATCCCTGGAGTTGAACCAATGGTGGCAAGAAGGCCATACAAGATGTCAATACCAAGAGGGACCCGTGGCTAGACAAGTAAGGGTTCAGGGATAATGCCTCTAACCCCAAAATCAAAGAAATATTCATTGGCCTACTAGTGAATGTTAGAATATCAAGCTCCCGTTACTCTTTAGTCAGTCTATCTTTATGTGTGTGACCGACATTAGTTGGATACAGCTGTGTGTGGTAGATAATTTTTGGGATATTGTGAGTGCTGAAAGTCCTGCATAGAGTGGCAATTGAATGAGATGTTTTGGGGCTATTTTGAGGTCTGAATACTCTTGTTTTAACATAGAAAATACTGATGGTTATAGCAATGGGCTGGCTGTATTTGGTACTGCTACTTGCATACAGTACAAACATTGATACTTGTATGGACGTAGTTTGTGCTGGGATGTTTTGCCACTACCATAGAATGTTTTGAACTGATTTGAGCTTGGTTTATGCTCAGTTGACTATGTTTTTTCATTGTCGGAATACAGTTTACAGCAAGCAGGTTGTCAAGAAAACTGTCCTAAATTGTAGGAAACTGTCTTGAATAGTAGAAAACTGGTCCTGAACTGTAGGAAAAGGAGTCAGATACTTACATGTTGTATACATCACTGAATACCTAAGCTGCAACTATGGAAAATGCTCAAGGAATTGACAATAGGATTGCACCTGTCCTATTTCAAAAGAAGAAGGACGAAACCCTTAGATTATGCATTGACTATAGGGGTCTGAATCAGGTTACAATAAAAAATAAGTATCTGATTCCCTGAATCGATGAATTGCTGGATAGATTATAAGGAGCGTGATCTTCTCAAAAATTGACATGAGATCTAGATATTATCAGATTCGGATAAAAGAAGAGGACATTCCCAAAACAACTTTTAATACCAGGTATGGCCATTATGAATTCACAGTAATGTCATTCAGGCTGACATATGCTCCTGCCACTTTTAACAGGTTGATCTAGGATATGTTCAGGATATGTTCAAGCCCTATTTAGATGAGTTTTTACTCACATTTTTTAATGACATCCTCACCTACTCCAAGGAAGAAGAAGTACATCCAGTTCATCTACGGATTGTTCTCGAGTTGCTTCACGAGAACAAGCTCTTCGCTAAGAAGAAGAAGTGTTCTTTCTTCAAGAAGAGGATAGACTTCTTGGGATTCATTGTCTCGAAAGAAGGAATATCCGTAGATCCCGCAAAGATCAAGGATGTCCAAGATTGGCCACCACCTCAAAACATCAGAGAAATCAGAGGATTTCTAGGTTTGACAAGGTGGTATAGGATTTTTATCAAGGATTCTTCTTTGATTGTGGCACCTCTCACTGAGCTACTCAAGAAGCAAGTTAAGATTGTATGGACAGAACGAGAGCAAGAAAGCTTTGATAAGCTAAAAGAGTGTCTCACCACTGCTCATGTCCTAAAGTTGCAGGACTTCTCAATGGAATTTGAGGTCATCACAAATGCAACTATCATGGCATTGGGATGTGTTCTTACTCAAGAAGGTCATCCAGTCGTGTATTCTTCTAGAAAGCTGAAACTTTATGAGAAGAATTGTGCTATGCATGACCTGGAGCTTTTAGCAGTTATCCATGCCTTGAAACTTTGGCGTCATTATCTACTGGGTAGAAGGTTCACACTTGGGACTAATCACAAAAGTCTTAAATGGATCTTCACATAGCAAGATTTGAACATGAGATAGAGGAGATGGATTGAAGTGCTTCAGGAATTTGATTTTGAGATGAAGTTCCGCCCTGGAAAGGAAAATGTGGTAGCTGATGCCTTGAGCAGGAAATCATTCCTCAATGCTTTATTCTTAGAATATCCTAGCAATAGAGGATTTCTCGCTAGCCTAATTTCCATGCCAAGCAATCCCATCTTGGAAGTAGTGGCTGCAGAGATTCCCAATGACACATATTATTTGGAGTTAATAGAGACCACCAAAGCAAGAGGTGATGGTTCAAAATTAGAGCCTAGATACAAAAATTATCACCTTGAAAAAAATTGGCCAAAATGGATAAGTGACCCTTGGGGCCCAAATTTCATACCACATGAAATGTAGGCATGAAAAAAAAATGTGATCAAGAAGAAGAAGATGTGGAGAAAATGGTGCCGATTTTTGCGCTCATCCTTGGGGATGGAGATGGCAGCCTCAATGCAACCCCCCCAATGATTATTGGCAGTGAATCCCCTCTGCCTGCTGGTCATATCGCCGTGCTTCGCTCCTCCGATGGTGGTCTCTATGAAGATCTCCGATTTCAGTCTTTCTCTCTCCTCCCTCTCTCTCTTCTAAGGGTAGATTCATGTGGTGAAGAAGAAGAAGAAGAATGGATGACGGATACTTGCCCAATGAAGACCGGATTGCTCCGTGGTTCAAGATGAATGAAGATTGCTGATTGTGGACTGTCATGAGCATTAATGGCTGTTGGAAATCAGTCCCGAGACATGGCAAATAAAAAAACCCGCAACATGCAAAGAACGGTAATTTCATTTTTACAAAGGAAATTGATGGTTTATGCAATTTGCTTCATGAATACTTGTTCCCATGGGATGATTATGCATTATGATGTTGCTTGCTATGAGTTTGATCAATTTATGCTCAGAAAATTAGAAAATCATAAGTGTTGTGACTGAAATTAGTAGTGTAAAACCCGTAAAACACGCGAAATAGGGGGAAATTGGGTGTTTTTGACATATAAATAGAAAATATAATAAGACACACCAACTAAAATTGTGTTTTTACTGCAAATGAACCTAAGGGCCACAGCCCACAACTCATTTTTTATTTTTAGTTATTTAATATTGCAAAAAAATACAAGAAAAAATAGGAAAAATTGAAAAAATAAGGGAAAAAATGGATTTTGAGTGCCAAAAATTAAGAAAAAATAAGATTCATGTTTGTGTATGTATGGGAGGGTCTGAAGTATGAGTTTTAGCCTCAGTTCAGCCCTACCTTTATGTTTATTGCATTTTATACAATAAAAACATGGAAAATATTACCCTAAACCGGTCAATAATGCACAACCTAAACGGGTGAGGGGGTAGAGTGTATAAGAGGTGTTTAAATGCTGAATGAAATGATGAAAAGCTTGCTAGTTTTTATGCATACCATTTAGGTTGGTCAATTATAAAAAGAATAAGGACCTAGTAGCACGAGGGTTTCTCGATGCTAGGTTCATGCAACGCCGCATATGAGCGATAGTCAAATTCATTGAAAGAATGCTTTTACACTAAGCACAAATGCTAATTTTCTTAGTTGTTTGAGCACATGGACATTCACAATTTGCATGAAGCATAAAATGATAAAAGGTATCAGACAATACCTCCTGGATGCATAGCATCTGTATTATCTAGATTGTGACCAACGTTGAGTGAGTAAGGTTGTCCTAAGCTGTAGGCTAGGCGTTGGGTCCTAGGGGAAAGAAAGTGAGGAAAATGGTACATTCCTGGATACGAAATAATTGGTACCTTGAGAGGACTATGTGCGAAGTGTTATATGTGTTTAGCGACGCATCGAGGGGCAATCCCTAAGATGTAGGAGAGTCGTAGTGAGGTAGCGGCAGTCAACCATGGGAGGACCTCCTATGTTTGTACTTCGTGCTACTTGGCAATGTGTTGGGACTCCCTCTGAGGAGTGTTAATTGGGTTAGAGTTGGACTACAATACGTGATACAAATGCAAGATGTTTAGGAAGATGATGTATGTGTCATCCACGCTCCTGGCCGCGAGGCCGTGGGGTTGTTGAGCGCATGATAGAGGCCCGGCTAGTGCATGAGCCAGTGCCGGCCCGTTTTAGATCCCATCAGTGGTGCGTTTGCCGGGAGCTGCATATAAGTGGCGGTTTTCGAATCTAGGGTTTAAAGGGACCCTAAATTATCTATAAAATGGGGTTTGCTCAACGATGGAAAACCTTGGCTTTCCCCATACAAAACTTACTAATGGACTTAGTTAGTTATGTAGAACATGAGTCCTCTGCAGAAGATAATTTATGTGATGAAAAGAGTAGCCCATTAGTGGTTACCCCATCCTCTAATACGATGGCATGGGCTGAGGTTCGCCTTGGTGTGGTCTCTACCCACGAGAAATCATGTTTAACCATCCATCAACCTAGAGGGCATGAAACAAGCATGTTGGAAACTAGGGTAGTTATGGCATCAACAGTTCATCATGCTAAAGCCATAATGCCATGGGAAAGTGAAGATGTACGATGGAATATGCTTGTGGTTGAAACATCCCATGTAATGGGCCACCATGACGACATAGTAGGCATCACAAGGATGTTAGAAGCCCTAGCTGTCAAGGGAAAACCGTTGCTTAAAAGGCACGGTTCCCAAGTTTTAAGAAGTGGTAATGATGAATCTGTTTTAGATAAGGACCAAAAGCTCTTATATAAACCCGTTATGGACTTTCCTTTTAAAGGGAAAGGTATGGAAGACCCTCTAAGAGGGGATCAAAATGACATGTTGAAACTTATAGGACTCCCGAGACCACTCAGTGAGTTGGCAGAAAGGGATGTCAATGAGGATATTAACCCCCCTACACCGGAAAGGGTGGGGATGGAAGAGGTTAAAGATCCTAAGAGGTTGGACCATATCATGGTGAATATGAAGATTTTAATGACCCGGTGTTGATCCCAAAAGGAAGGACTAAATGTCCTCCTCTTTATAGGGATCTCGCAGTGTTTTATGGGTTGCCAGATGAGGATCCAATGATTCATTTAAGAGAATATAACCTAACTTGCATTGCAAGTGGGTTTGACGATATCCATCGGATGCTCGTATTCCCA